>NC_089699.1:900000-1125000 GCF_031753505.1 Anomalospiza imberbis
CATGAAGAATTTCCTCCTGGAGACTAAAGCCTGCTGTGAAAGTTGCCATCACACGCTGCAAGGCGAGTGTCTGGCTTGCTGGGGAAGCTCAGCAAGGATCCCCTTGGTTCCCAGGGAAGCCCCCCTGGCTTGGGGAGCTGAGCTCTGCTGCAGAGGGTGTTGTGCAATGCAAATATTGACAGGGAATCCTCGCCAGAGCCTCTGTGGCCTCGTGTTCCCCGCACTCGGCTGCGGGGGATCCATTAGCAAACACTGCTTCAGAGATGTGTGCTTTTCCTCTGATACCCAGACAGACAGGAATTTTTCATAAGATGTTAATTTCTAGTTGCTTTAGAACTGTATTTATACATGGAAATGGTGCTGCTGCACGTGTCAGAGGAGTGAGTGGCCATGGAAAGGTTTCCTGTGTTAGTGCTGATACTTCTGATATTTAAAAACTTGTCACAGAAAGGCAGTTGGGTTAAATTAGGAATAAATCCACAGGATATCTTAGCAGGTTGCTGCACGTTTCTGAAACTTCCTCATCCTGTTGCTGATACTTTGTCCTGAGCAGAAAGGCAAAATAACAGGGGTCTTATTAAGGGTTTTCTTTCCCCCACTTGTAGGATTCCTGGGAGGCTGAATGACAGGAGAACTCCCCTGGGGGAGCTGAACTGGATCTTCACAGCCATCACAGACACCATTGCCTGGAACGTCCTGCCCAGAGGTGAGGCTGGGGCAGGGGGTTGGGGAGTCAGACCATGAGATGCTGAAATGAGGAGAAAATTAAACCCTGAAACTGGAAGAACAGATCAGGATGGAGCTGAAAGCTAGTTTATTTTTTATTTGTTCTTTCTTACCAGAGCATTGCAGAGACCTGATCATTAGAACCCAGAAAAGGTTTTTCTGTGCTAACACAATTGTCGTAGCTTGAATAATTCTCTTTCTTACTGTATTTGTACAGAGCAATCTGTTTTCTTCCAGCCTTGGTTAGTAGCATGAATAAAGGCTTTTTTCCCCCTCTTTGCTGGTAAGGCAGTTTTGTTTCCCATGAGTAACTTCATTCCTCATTTCTCTACCCCTGTTGTGCTCTGAATTGGTACTTCTGGAGCACAAGCAGCCAAATTTGTAAACAGTTCTCCAGCCCTGCTCTTCCTAATGCTCACATGGCATCGATTCTTCTCTGCCCTGTAGAAGAGAGCACATTTGCTATCTTTTAGGATTCATTTTGGCTTCTCATGAGCACATCACACTGCCAGTTAACAGATGGATAGTTCTTGATTAAACAGTACACAGAGGTCCTGTTCTTCCTCAGTAATTTTCCAAAACTTAGTCAGGATGAGCTGAAATGAGACACCAAAAGGGAGGTTTGATCCAGAAAAGGCAAAGAAGAGCCCAAGGTAGAAAGTGTTTAACTGCATTGAGGTAGAATGGAGCAGCCATGGTTTCTGAGGGAGCTCTGCAGGCAGAATTTCCCTTTCCTGGTTGTCATCACATCCCTGCAGAGCTGCTGGGGATTCCTCGTTACTGGAACAAAATGTTAACGTGGTTTTATGTCCTAACGCCTTTTTTACATGATAGCTGAGGTGCTGGAATGTGCCTGTGGTGACTCCTGCAATGTCTTGGCAGATCTTTTCCAGAAGCTCTTCCGGCAGGACCTGCTGGTGGCCAGCCTGTTCCGGAACTTTCTGCTGGCAGAGAGGATCATGAGGTCCTACAACTGCACCCCCGTGAGCAGCCCCCGGCTGCCCCCCACCTACATGCACGCCATGTGGTGAGTGCTGGGAGCCCCAGGGCTGCCACTGCTGGGAGTTCCCCGGGTCCCTGGAGGTGTCCCAGGGGCCTGGAGCACGCTGGGATGGTGGCGGGTGTCCCTGCCCGTGGTGGCGGTGGTGACGCTTTAGGGTCCCCTCCAGCCCGAGCCGTGCCATGCTTCCACTGGAACCTGTGCAGAGCTTCCCTGCTCCGGTCAGTGGGTCAGAATGGAACGGCTTGTGGCAGCCCAAAGCCCACCCAGCCCCAAAGCTGCTTCTGCTCTGGGCACTCTCCATTTTCCTGTGATTCTGTGGTGCAGGAGCTGCACTCCAGCCCTGGCACCTTGCACTCCAAACACCACAGAAATGGGTCACCTGCTGCCTTTGTCTTCCCAGGGCAAAGCTGCTCCCCTGGGATTGTGTGGGGTGGGGAAAGATCCTTAACTTGTGCTGCTGAAGTAGAAGAAATTCCTGCTGTAGAGTTCCTCTACTTTTACTGTTGATTTTAAGATGATTAATGGAAATGGAGGGGGAACAGTTATCAAAAAGCTCTTAAATGCAGCTCTGCCTATCAAACCAATGTCCCACGAACAGTTATAGTAAAAATAATAATAATAACAGTAACAACAAATTCTGGCTTTTATTTTCTTGCTCACTGTGATTAATAGAGCAGCACCAAATGGGGCCAAGTACAGAGGGGGGCAGTGACACTGAGGGACCTCCTGGGGGACAGAACAGAGCCTTGCCAAAGGCTGAGGGAGTGACAGCTAAAGGCAGCTGAGGGGGCTCAGCCTGCCTGCATTTCCAGGAGCTTCTTAATGGATTTGCTCCATAAAAATGTGGGGGAAGGTGAAGGTAGAGGGTGATGATGAATGAGGGTAGCACTGACAGCAGTGTCACCCTGATTTTTTAAGATTTTCTAAAGCCTTCTGAGTTTACATTCTTGTAGAAAACTTTCTCACATTTTCTGTAAATAACCTGTTGTTTTGCATTCCTTCATAGAGGTGGAGATATTTGATGTACTGGTAGTTTGTCCAGAGTCGTTGGAGAGGTGGCACGTTCACCCTCCAATCCACTGGCACCTTTTGAGAACTATAAATGATTGGAATCAGAAGAAATAAATTAGTCTGTTCATCGTGACCATAGCCGTGGTGCATCGTTTTTCCTTGTGTCCTCTGGTGACACAGCAGCACTGAGGAGCTCAGATTCTTAGAGCAGCCTGGGACAGTGGCAGCATCAGCTGAGCTTTAAGGTCCCTTCCAACCCAAACATTCCGTGATTCCATGGCGTGGTTTCTGCAGGCAACGGGGCCAGGCTGGCAGCAGGGAGCCCCAGGAGCCTTTGCAGGTGCAGGCAAACACTGAGGAGGCATTTGCTGGGTCCCACAAAGCTGCTTTAATTATTGAAAATCCTGGAGGAAACTGGGGAGCCTTTGGCTGAAGCTGTCAGCAGCTGAACATTCTGAGTGCTGGGACGTGCCAAACAGTGACCCTGAGTGCTTTGGATCAGCAGCTTCTGAGGAAAACTGCTCTGGGCATTTGTGAATGGGATGAGCAGCCAGGGCTGGGGCACTTGTAAGGGCAGAGCAGGAGAAGCCACCCGTGGTGACTCTGAGCTGCCGCTGGCCGTGGCAGGGCTGCAGCCATCAGCTGCAGTTTGCAAGTGCAGGAGGGTAGGACACGGTGTTGCAGGGGTTTCAAAATTAAACCAGTAAATTTCTGGAGTTATTTATGGCTTGCTTTTTTGCCAGCATATTAAAAATCTATATTTTCTGCTCCTTATAGGGACATAATTCATTTTTATTGCCAGCCTATTAAAAGCCTGTGTTTCTGGTTTCCTATGGGAATATGATTTGACTTGGAGTTGGTGTTGCCATCCCGGGGTTGAGCCACAGGAATGAAACTGGGAACTCCTGGATCCCACTTTTTACCTCTCTCAGACTCACATGGCAGCACAATGGGGTCTAGAAACACATTTTCTTTGCTCGTATTGTGGTTCTGGAGCAGAGTGGTGCTGGAAATTCCTTTGAGAAGCTGCAGGATGGTGCTGGAGACACCTTTGTGAAGCCCCTCAGAGCACAGCACCTTTGCTGCTGCTTTTTAGGATTTACCAGAAGAAATTCCATAAGAACAGCACAAAGAGCTCTTTTCCACGTGAATCCTAAACGCTGGTGAGGTAGAGAGCAAGGGAGCAGGGAATTGACACACTTTATTCAGTGCCCTCCAAAAAACTTGCAGTTTGCAGCAAATCCAGCAAAGGGGAAAATTCCACTTTTGTCCGAGGTGGCTCAGTGGTTATTAGGAACTTTTAGTAAGGACAGATTTAGAAACTAATTTAGGGCTCGTTTAAATATTTTCTAAAAATAATTACTTGTCTGTCACCTTTCACTCAGGAATTTCTAATGGATGCCTTTTCTGAAACCTGCAGACCCATTTTACAGTTTGGATGAGCTGGGTGATGAGATGAGGGCAGGGGAGTTGGCCTCAAGGTGCTGGAAAGGATGAACCTCCAGCCAGGGGGTTGTAGGGCTCCTGTGGAACCAAGGTCTGTGGCTCTGGCTGATGCAGCAGAGTTTTCTGATGGGTGTTTTATCCAGACTTCTCCCTGATTTTTGATGCCCAGGCAGTGTTTTGGGGAGCAAGTCTGGCTGCTGTGACAAGATCTGCATGTGGTGGGAGCAGCCCTGCAAACGGTCCCTCACCTCTGAGCATCAATTTCTACCTCCTGGATGATTCCCACTGCCCCTTCTGGGGCACAAAATCCACCTGGGCTCTGTCTCCTTTGCTTCCCCCATCTCTGCTGTGGAGACTTCCCCAGGTCACACTGGGCTGGCTCTGAGCTGGGATCTGGCACAGGTGTAACACAGGTGCTGAGGCTGCTGGAGGTAGGAGCTGCTCTGCCTTTTTTAAAACTTAACCTTTCAAGTTGGTGTTCTGGCCAGTTCATTTGGGAGATGACAGTATCCTTTTTAGCTGGAACTTGAGGAAAAGTGAGAATTTCCATTTTTTGAGGGGATATTTGACCCAGCAGCTGTCAGTCTCCTGCCTTCAGCGAGCAGGGCAATGTGCTTTGGAGTCAGGAGAACTGATCCCTGTGGCCGTGCCCCTTGGACAGGATCTGACAGGTTATTTCTGGTTTTCCTACTTCTATCGGCTTGCTGCGTTCTGCCTGCTCAGCCCCTTCCCCTGGGGCAGGGGCTGGCTGTGTCTGTGTGGTGTCTCTCTCTGCAGGGTCTTGGCTGCTGCAGGCAGTGCTCTAATGCAGGATTAATATTAACATTAATATTAATATCCATTGATTGGCTGTGCTGTTCAGCCACGAGTGGCTCTGTCTATTGTGCCTGAGCACAGAGCTCTGTCAGCACCTTGATCTCTGCTGTGATGGATTAGGGTTTGTGCATTACTGCTGGTGCCAGCTGCTTTTATTCACAGCCTCTGAAAAGACCTCATAATGTGTTTGGAAATATTTCCTAACACAGGTCATATATTAAACCCCAAGAGCCTTAATTATGCTTTGGAAGAGCTACAACCCATCCCTAATAGAAACACCATGGTGTGTTTGCAGGCCATGAAATTTGGGTTGAAAGGAGTCATAATGTACTGCAAATACAGGGAGCTGGAGATTGGGGCTGGAAACAAAACCATAATGCAGCAAGCCAATTCCAGGTGGAGCAGCAGGGGAGGGTGCAGGATGGATCAGGGCTGCCCAGCCATCCCTCAGGGAATGAGGCTCCTGGAGCTGCACCCAAACACTCGGGGGCTCTGCGAGAAGAAACTGATTGTTTGAAGAGGTATTTGGAGCTGTTTGAAGGATTAGATTAGTTCAGATTACGCTGTAACCAGATATTTTTTGTGTCTGTGTGTTAGTCTTACCATCTCCAAGTCCCATTATCGGACTAGGAGACTTTGCTGTGGGACAGAAATAGCAAAGCCTGTGCCCTAAGTTGTGGCTGGAGCAGGGGGATGTGCTGGGAGAAGAAAAGGATTTCAGACTTGTGCCAAATACTCATAGCAATAACTGGTTTTTAAAAATAGCTGTGTCTGAGCAGCTTCCCAGCTGTGCCCTAAAGCAGCTTAGGGAGGTGACAGGGTGGCTGCCACACAGGTGGGCTGGGGCTGGCACCTGGGGATGTGCTCACACAGGGCATGGCTGGCACTGGGCTGCCAGAACTAATGGGGAAAGTCTTGGCCAACAGACCCGAAGGGCTGGGAAGTATTTAATAGCTCCAGAAATGGGCTTCAGAAGGATGAGCTGCCCCAGGATTGAGAGGGGGGCTTCAGCCTCCCTCCAGCTGCTCCTCCAGGCAGGGACACTCCCGTTCCTGGTACCTGTGTGGTGCCAGGTAATACCCACCCCTCCCAGGGGAAAAGAGAGCATTAAAAAACGTCAAGAATACATTATTAAAAAAAAAAAAAAAGGATGGAGTTAAAAGCATTAGACATTGAGTCAGCCCCAGAAATCTGAGTGTAAGAAAATCAGCCTCCACGAGCTGCCAGCTAATGGGTACCCGTGGGTGCAGACAGACAGGCTCTAACTGGGCTGAGTTTCTGCTCTCTCAGTGTTTCTGGGGGTTTCCACTGCCTGGCAGTTTGTGGGTTTGGGCAATAAACCAGTCCCTGAGCAGGGCTGGGACTCTGCCTTCTGTTCTTTGCTTGATGTCCAAACTTTGCAGCCTCTCTGGGAAACAAAGAGGCAGCTGATGAGTTTGTGTTAAATTATTAAACATTCAGACAGTCCTGGTGTAGTGAAAGGGTGTTGGGCTGAGGTGCAGTTCCCTCCACAGACCATTCCTGTTGTGGTGCTACCTTGGCTTTGGGATAAGCAAAATCCCTTTTTTTAACTGAGTCAATCTTCCTGCTAAGGAGAGCTTTTAACTTTGTGCAATTAGTTCAAGGTAATATTAAAAAAATAATCCTCTTTAACACCTTCTTTCATAGCATAACTCAGTTGAAGCCCTGGGGTGTTTCACAGGGCTGTCACCCTGTGGGTACAGCACTGTGTCACCCTGTCAGGGTGGAGGGCCTGGAGTTACTGGAAGAGAGCAGTGAGGAGGGAGGAAAGAAAGATGCTGAGCCCTTTGTGTCCCAAATGCAGTGAAAACAAATCTTGCAGAGCACTTTGCAGACAGCAGTCTCTGCTGAGGAGGTGCACTGATCTCTGGCTTGGCTTTCATAAATCACTGGTGGCATGCAGCTCCTCCTGTCCTGGGTCCCTGCTGCTCCCGGATTTATCTCTTGTTTGTGTGATGGGATTTAGGCAGCACATCCACGGTGTGCCCACCTTTCCCATTCCCTTTGGGATATTAAAGCTGTCAATCACTGCTCCTCCTCCTCCCAGCCATCACTGTCACCAGCACTGTGACAGTGTTTTCCCTGCTCCTCCTCTCCCCACCCTCCAGGATTCCTTTCCCATTCATTTGTGGCTTGGTTTGAATTTGTAATTATTGTAACACGAGTTTAATGCCATTGTCTGTTCAGCCAGCACAGTGTGTTACACCTGTGTGTAACCTGTGTGTAACCCTGAGGCTCTGAGGAGGAACTGAGCTGTTCCAGTGGTTGGAAGTAGAGAAGTTTTACTTTGGTTGCTGGTGTCCCATTGGCTGGAGGGTTTGTGTTTTCCACAGACACAGCAGAAGCAGCATTTTGGGTGGTTTGGAAGGGCTGGAGAATCATTTCAGGGCTGCTCTGGAATGGTTGGAGAAGCACTTGAAAGTATTTGGCTTGAGCAGAGCCTCTTCCACAGCTGACATTAATCAACAGCCCTTGGTTGTGGAGAGCAGGAGGGTTGAGGTTTCTTGTTGGTGGTTTTTGTTTTGGAAGGCTGCAAAGGTTGGCAGAGGTTTGAATGGTTTGGGTGACGTTGGCCCCAGTGGTTTCCAACAGCCTGTCTTTAGAAGCGTCAAAAAGATTTCATTTTAATCTACTCAAATCTCTTTTAAAAATTTTGTTTGTTCTTTCTGATAACACTTAAACCCTTTGAGATCTGACCTCGCAGGGCTGCTTTGGGCATTTTTGTAGCAGTATTAGTGCTGCTTATCTCAAATTACAGTGAAGAGCTCAGCATCTTCTCTGTGTGCTGCTGCAGTGAGTGACCCTCAGAATCCTTTTGTGGGCAGCCAAAATCAGAGCAGTTATCTCTGGTCTCTGAACCATTCTCCTTCTGCATAGTAAAACATACCTCAAAGGCCCTGTGGGCTGACATTCTCCAGTGCTGCAGAAAATTCTTTAGGTGTTTTTCCCATTTCTCCCTGGAAACAGGGAATATCTAAGCCAGACAACACTGTCCACATTCCTGGATGGTCAGGATTTCAATTTCCCTTGCTGTTCTTTGTGGATAACTTGTAATGCCTTCTCTTCCCTCTCTCCCTTCCTGCAGGCAAGCCTGGGACCTTGCTGTTGACATTTGTCTCTCCCAGCTACCCACCATCATCGAGGAAGGAACTGCCTTCAGGGTGAGCTGGGGACTGTCCTGGCACGTGGGCCCAGCTCCATCCGTTCTCTGACACCCCAGTTCAGCTCACCACTTCTGCTGGTGCAGTTTGAGGGTTTATGTTTGGGAAAAACTGTAAATGGCTGGCCCAGGGTGCCCAGAGAAGCTGTGGCTGTCCCTGGATCCCTGGAGGTTAGAGCAGCCTGGGACAGTGGAAGGTGTCCCTACCCCTGGCAGGGGTGGCACTGGATGGGCTTTAAGGTCCCTCCCAAGCCAAACCAATCTGGAATTCTGTGATTCTCCCTTAGAGGAACAGACAAAAATCAAGTTTAAGCTCTTCCCTGCTGCATGATCCAGCCCCCAGGTGGGGGTGAGCAGGAAGCTCCTGGCAGTAGAAGCAGTGTCTGAGAACTCAGAACTTCCACAGCGCTCAAACTTGACCAGGTGCTGTTACCCAAAAGGGCCCAACATGCCGCACAGTTTTTTGAAATTAAAGGCCTAAATGTGAAAATTATCTCTTATTAGAGTTCTTTTCAAATGTAAAATAGAGTTTGAGGGTGTGTCCAGAGAGTTCTCTTAAGTTCAGTGTTGTTAACAGGAGTCGCTGGGGTTTTTCTGCTTTATTTAGTCTCAGAGAGCAGAAAAGTAACATTTTTAATATTATATTCAGTTTAAATTCCTTTATTCAGAATGGATTTTCTTGATATTCCTTTGACATTTCATGAAGTGAAACCTTTAAATAATAATTACTGTACAAGCTCAGGTCCCTGTCCCACCCTGATGTCTCTCTAATTTTCAGCAGCATTCTTGCAGTTTATTTATATTAACTTCCCAAACTTCCCAAGGTTTTCTGGCTGTAATTGCAGGTTGTCTCCAAAGCCCTGAGTGCAGGAGGAGATCTGTGGGCTCTTGCCAGGCTGGGGGTTGATCAGGATGCCCTGAGGCCTTTATCCTCCCACCCCTTGCTTTCCTCACTCTGTGCTCTGCTTTAGAACGTAAAAAATACTACTTCTCTTCTCCTGGCTTACGTTCATATTTATTTTCAGTCTCTAACAATGTCACTGGAGGCTTTTTTATTAGTGTTAACCCTCAGCTGGGCATTCTCTGTCAAGTGAGCTGAAATTCAGGAGATTTCTGAGTGTTTTGGGGTGGGAAGAGGCACAGACTTGCTGGGGATCAGACAGGAGGTCAGTGAAGAAGAGTGGCCATTCTCAGCTGGAGATCGATTCAGGCTGGGCTGGGAACAATTTACAGGCTGGTTTTCAAGCCTGACAAATGTGGTTTATTGTGGATTTGGGCTGGAATGGAGGCAGCTTGAGCCTCAGTGTGCACCTGGGGCTGGGAGCCAGAGTGCAGGCAGATCCCAGCCTGGCTGGGGGTTGGCTGGTGCTGGCCAGGGAGCAGGGAAGGGACAGTCCCTGTGGTCACTGTGGCCACTGTCAGCCTGGCAGGGCTGGGGAGCACCCGGGTGAGGCACAGGGACCTGCTGGGGGCTGGCAGTGCTGCCTGCCCTGGGCACAGCCCTGGGCACAGCCTCGGGGCTGGGGTGTCTGAGCAGCACATCACAAACCTCTCCTGGCTGTTCCCAGGGTGTTCTTGCCTGCTCAGACCTGGAAAACACAACAATCTGGTGGAGGAGGGCCTGGGGGCTCCCAGTGCTCCTACAGGGATGGGTGTGGGCTGGGTTTCTCTCCCTCCTCCATCCCTTCCCTCCCTCCTTCCCCACTGATTTCTGTTTCTCTGTGGATTCCTACCTGGAAGCCACTGTGTGCTTTGGTCAGTGCATTCTCACCCCGAGTTTGCACCGTGTCCTCAGGGTGAGGGATGGCACGAGGGATTCACTTTCATTGCACCTGGGTTGTGTCTCTGTGGACAGGGCAGAGGCAGCTCCAAGTGCTGCTGCAGGAGTGAAACGGCCTCTGCAGAGCTGATAAATCCACTGCTGCTCCATCTGCTGCTCTGGGGAGAGCAGCCACGCTTCCCTAAGACATTCTGTGCTCACTTTTCCTCTTTACTGCTCTTTCCTTCTTTTCTTCCCAACACATTTAAAGGGACGTGTGTCTGCTCAGTCTTTGGGAAGTTTTTGTGCATGTAGAAAACCCCAAGCAAACATGTATCACTTGCAAACCACAGCTTCAGGAAACAGTGAGGTGTCAGAACTCCTGCCTTCACTCCTTGGTGTTTAACCCATGCCTGCACTCCCACTTTGCTCCCCCAGCACAGCCCCTTCTTTGCCGAGCAGCTCACAGCCTTCCAGGTGTGGCTGACCATGGGCGTGGAGAACCGCAACCCCCCGGAGCAGCTGCCCATCGTCCTGCAGGTCAGTGCTGGGGCTGGGGGGGTCCCTGTCCCTGCCAGGGGGGTCCCTGCCCCTGCCAGGGGTGTCCCTGCCTATCCCTGCCCATGCCAGGGGTGTCCCTGCCTATCCCTGCCGGTCCCAGGGGTGTCCCTGCCTCTCCCTGTCCCTGCCAGGGGTGTCCCTGCCTCTCCCTGTCCCTGCCAGGGGTGTCCCTGCCTATCCCTGCCCATCCCAGGGGTGTCCCTGCCTATCCCTGCCCGTGCCAGGGGTGTCCCTGCCTATCCCTGCCCATCCCAGGGGTGTCCCTGCCTATCCCTGCCCATGCCAGGGGTGTCCCTGCCTATCCCTGCCCGTGCCAGGGGTGTCCCTGCCTATCCCTGCCCGTGCCAGGGGTGTCCCTGCCTCTCCCTGCCCATCCCAGGGGTGTCCCTGCCTATCCCTGCCCCTGCCAGGGGTGTCCCTGCCTCTCCCTGCCCATCCCAGGGGTATCCCTGCCTCTCCCTGCCCATCCCAGGGGTGTCCCTGCCTCTCCCTGCCCATCCCAGGGGTATCCCTGCCTGTCCCTGCCCCTGCCTGGGGTGTCCATGTCTCTCCTGCCCTCTCAGCCTCGAGCTGCCACCCCGATGGCCTTTGGGAACATAAATACTAGGGGCTTCTCCAGGATAAATGAGAGCTGGTTGTGTGTTCACCAGACCCACGTGGATGAACCCAGAGTGATTTTCCTGCCCCATCCCGTGGCTCTGGTCCTTGTCTGGCTCTGCTGCCTCTCTGAGAGCAGCACATCTTCATTGTCCCTCCTCTGGCATCTCCTCTGTGTCCCAGCTCTGTCAGGCAGAGACTTTTATCTTCCCATTTTCAGAAAGTGGAAGTTACTGCAGCATAAATCGTTTGGAAATGTCTTTTATCCGTCTGGTACAGCCTGGGAAGTGCTCCCTTTAATGTGGGGCTGAAGTTTTGCTGCAGGAACTCCCAGCCAGGTCTCTGCAGACCTGCAGGGTGGGGGGCTCTGCAGGCACTGCTCAGACGAGGCAGAGGCCTCGTGTTGGAAGGAGAGGAAATCCAGGGGAAGCAGAACTTGGTGTTTCAGGCAGTGTTCCATGGCAGGGCCAGGATTGCAGCTGTCATCTGGAGCCTGCTCTGGCCTTCCCTCCCCTGCGGTTAGTGCTGACAGAAATACAAACCCCAGCCCAGGGACCTGTGGGCAGCACATTTTAAAGCCTTTCTTTTAAAGGAATGTCTCTTGTACAGGGATCTGTGAGGAGACTCCCCTTCCCTGTCAGCTGGGTGTGTGACTGACAGCACCATCCATCTCTGCAAGACCAGATTTTAATTTCCTGAGTCTCCCAAGCCTTGAGAGATGAGGTTGATAAGCAGATGTGTGGTTTGTCTCTGTCACTGCCATGGAAGCAGGCAGGATTTTGCTCCAGCTCCAACTTTGCTGCTTTCCAGTGGATTGTTTGGCACCAGCAGGCTCTGCAGGAGCGTGACTGCAGTGGAACTGAGAGGTCACCTGGCAAAGGAACCTGTGTTCCTGCCTTCCTGCCTGGAGCAAATCCGAGCCGGGACAGCGTAATTGTTGTTATAATTATAGCATATTAATTGTACAGTGGAATAAGATGGGTTGGTAACAGGTCCGAGCATCCTGAGAATCCAAGCCCAGCTGATCCAGGGCAGGAAGGGAGGGAGTTTCAGACCCTGTCTGGTCTGTTTTCAGACCCCAGGGAGAGAAGCCATCAGAGAGCAGCAGCACACACAGCCTGGCCAGCCTTGAGCCCTGTGAGATCCACTCTGTGGATCTCCTGTGTACAGATCACTGCAGGCCCTGACTTCATCCTGCCTTTGTGAGGAGCTGCCTGCTAAAATATGGACTGTGACATGTCAATGATCCCCCTGTGTCCTGGCTCATCCCTAATTTGCATGTGTGGATGTAATTAAGTGCCCATTTTCTGCCTGGGAATGGTGAGGGATGCAGCCGGTGACGCAGGGCTGCGTGCATGGGGTGGCACACAAGCACCTCCATCATTCCAGCAGAAGGAGTAATGGAATAAAGGAATAAAAGAACTGCCCCCCATCCTCACCCCAGGCTCTGGAATGTGTATCAGCCTGGGCCCAGGGTGTTGTGCAGATCCACTGGGGAGCTGGGAATGGGAAATCCTGCAAGACCGAGGGCTTTGTTTGGGGTGGACAATGGCAAACCAGAGCTTTCCCAGTCAGACACAGAGTGCTCTGGGGGAATGTGCCGTGGGAGGGCAAAGTGTGGAGCTGGGGGTTCATCTTCATCCAGACAGCTTTTCCAATTAGTTCCCTTTCTTGACAGAGTTTGGAGTTTCTTGGTTTCTCTGCAGGCTGGAGGGTCCCAGCTGTGCCACGTCTGTGCCTCCTGCCCCTGCCAGCTCCTGCTGCTGCCCCAGCCCTGCTCCAGCCTCACCTGCCCTGCTCTCTGCTCCTGCTGTAATCCCAAACAGCTGCCCCTGTTACTCCTGGGCTGGTTGATGGAATTGGCTGGTGCCAACTAGGGCAGGATGACCAAAATCCTTTCTCTTATGACTGTTCTGAGAGCTGAGCTCTGATATTCAGAGTGAACCCATAGCAGTAGTTCTCACATCCCCCTGCTTTCTTCTGGACCTTTCCTGCACCACCTCAGTATCCAGTACCAGTCATCCAGAGTGTGAGACCTGAGCCAAGTAATTTAGTTATTCTTCAATATTAAACATGAAAAACAATCTAATTTCAATATGCAGCATGCAAACACACTGAGGAGGGGATGGAATTGGGGAGGTAAATCAAGGAGTCTCTTTCCCCAAGATCCATGCTGAGGGATGTTCCTCAATTTAAACTGAGGATTAAACGTTGCATTCCAATATCTTACATCTGTTAAGGAGATTAAGAACTGCAAGTCTATCTGTTAATATTTCACACCAGGCTAGGTATAAGCCAGTAAAGCACCACCTCATTAGCGTTGTCAGACTCCATTTTAATGAGATTTTTATTAACGACCAACATGACCTTTTGCTCCCTCTTAAGTCTCTGCTATTGATTTGCCAAGGAAAGCAAAGCCTCTTCCTGTGCTCCTGAGCTGCTGGGAGCAGTGGGAGGCTGGGCTGGCGCTGTCCTTTGGGTCCTGCTGCAGGAAGCACTGCCAGCTGGGCTGGGAAAGGCAGCTGGGATCCCTGGGGATTGCTCCACAAAGAGCATTCCCGGCTGCCAGGGTTTGGCAGTGCCCTGCAGGCGCAGGAGGAGTGTTCCCTGGCCAGTAACCCCAGTAACCCCAAACCCGGTCCCTCTGCCCCGCAGGTGCTGCTGAGCCAGGTGCACCGGCTGCGAGCGCTGGATCTGCTGGGGAGGTTCCTGGACCTGGGGCCCTGGGCTGTCAGTCTGGTGCGTGGGGGGCTGCACATGGGCTCCAACCCTCCCTCCTGCCTCAGCAGGGCTGGTGAATGCAGCTGGTGGTGGAGGGGAGGGAGCTGGGGAGGATCAGCCACAGAGCTGACAGGTGGCCGGGGTGGTGTGCTCGTGAGAGCGGGGTCACACGGGTTTGTGTTCATCACATCCATCCCCCTGTCCCTTCCCAGCACACCAAAGGGAGTTCCTTGCCAATAGTTAAGTGCGAAATAACGCAAGGGACAAACCAGGAGGAAATATCTGGGGCAGGTAAGAAGGTTTGTCATAGAAAATAAATAGCCCAAAAAAAGCATATGCGTTTGTTATGTGTTCTTTGAGCTTACTGGTTGCATCATTTTCTTCTCCTCCTTTATCTGTTTGGTGTCTGGATTTTACAAGCTCTTCTGAGCAGGCAGCAGCTGCATTCTGCAGTTTGGAAAGTGGCAGCACAGTGTGGAGCATAAATAAGAATTAAACAGAGGAGCAGTTTAAAGCACTCCTGTAAATGGAGCTGTTTGATGATAAAAGTGATGAAGATGAAGCACCAGCTGGTCATGGAGCAGCTCAGTGATGGGACTTTGTAGTGGTTTGCTTTACCTCCTCCTGGAGAGACCTGTTAATTTCCAGTGGGAAGGCTGGAATTCCTGAACTTTGTGATTTGTTTAGCTGGGAGAGCCAACTGAGCTGAGGGAAGTGAGGATCTGGAGCATAAAACAGCCCAGGCTGTAAGGAGAGGAAGCTGGTGCTGGATTAACTCAGGGTCTCCATGGACCAAATGAGTCTGGAAATACCTGGTGCCATTCAAGATTAAAATAACAACAGACAAACACGGGGATCCCCTCTTTACTGGAAACACGGGAAAATATTTCCTACCAGATTTCTCAGCTGTGTCTGTAAAAATGCTGCATCCTGGGCCCTGCTGGGGGGCTCAGCTGCCACGGGGGGTTTGCTGACAGGGTTTTACTGACAAGGATTTGTTCTTTCCCTGCCAGGCCCTCTCTGTTGGCATTTTCCCCTATGTACTGAAGCTCCTGCAGAGCTCAGCCCGTGAGCTGAGACCTCTCCTTGTGTTCATCTGGGCCAAGATCCTGGCAGTGGACAGTGTGAGTATTCCTGCCCCAGCAGGGCACTGCCTCAGCCAGAGCTCTGCTTGCTGGGCTTTCAAATAAATAATGAAGCTGGTAAGTAATTGCAGATAAATTTGTAAAGTCGTATCTCTGACTCAGTGGTTTGTGGGTGCAATTAGTTGAGCACTGTAAAATTATTAGGAGAGGTGCACACATTAATTCAGGCACAATTGCAAGTCCATGTAGAATGTCTGAACTGCTGTGGATGTTGGATCTTTCCTCTTTGGGGGTTATTTTTGTGTCTCTCCTGCTACTGGAGCATAGCACTGAATTCATGAAGGTTTTCCTGCTGTTGATCCAACATTGTCAGGTTTAGTTTTATAACAATATTTTCATTAACATCCTAAGAGGATTTGGGAAAGAAAAGAAAATGAAAACTATTCATCTTGGAGCTCCTCTGGAAAAGCTCATTTGTGGTGCACCCGAGGTTGGTGCCTCAGCCCCAGGCGTGTGCCAGGGGCTTAGGTGTGATTCCCATGTGGTGTCGTGCCCCTCACACCTTCCCTCCCATGCTCTGGCATTGCCTCACTTGTTTGCAGCCTGAGCTTTACAGCAAAACACTCCAAAAAAAACCTCTCAAATGGTGGGTTTGGGTTTCTTTGTGCTGTTTCACTCACTCATTCCACCAGCACATGGTGGGAGTGGGAGGGGAGGAGGGGGAAGTGCTGTGGACGCTGCTGAGGGAGGGCACAGGCAGCAGCTCCTTGCAACAGAATGTTTTCTGTTAGTCTGAACCGGCACACCAAGCCTGCAGCCTGGCTGGGTCACGCTGTGTTCCTGCTCCCAGAGGAGCTGTTTATTCCCTGAGGAGGAGGAGGAGGTGTCAGTGCTGCTGGGTTCCCGTGGGTTCCCAGCAGGGAGGGGTTCAGGTGGGGCTCTGTGGCCCTCCCTCCCTCCTGAGCCCCAGGAGCTGGGCAGCAGAGGCAGAGCAGCAGCGTGGCCTGGGCAGGCTCCCCGTGCTGCTGTCCAGGGGCTGGTCCTGTGTGGGGAACACGAAGTGCAGACACTGGAAGGCTCTGAGAGGAGCCTGGGGCCAGCAGGAGTCAGGGAAGCCTCTCTCCTGTAGCTGCAGCCTGGCAGCAATCCAGGCCCTCTGCTCCTGGCTCTGCCAAAACCAGCAGCTTCACTCTCTTCAGCACTAAAATATTCCCTTGCATCTCTGCCTTGCCATCCCCCCATCCCTTTCAGCAGCTAGTTCCCTCCTTCACCTTCTCCTCCTGATGAAAAATGCATGATCCTGTCCCGTGCCACAGGGAGCTGATGCCAAGTCAGGGTTTCCTCCCTTCTATTTTCACTTTCTCCACGTGGATCCTCTCGGAGTGACCCCAGAACGTCAGCCTGGAGCCTGAGCTGGTGTCACAGCAGAGCCCTGAGCTCCCCACTGAGCCCAGCCCAGGAGCCTGTCCTGAGCTCCCCTGGGGCTGCTCTGCAGCCTGGGCTGGCTCTAGTAGGAGACAGAAATTACTGGGGAGGTTGAAGGTGGCACAGAGGTGGCTCCTCCGACTCTTCCCCACAGCAGGAGCTCACATTTCCTGCTGTTTGTGGCACTGTGGGAGTGGCAGACGCTTCCCTGCCCTGGCCCTTGGGGCTGTCTGGTTGCAGCCCCCAGGAAGGGCTTGAGCTTTATTTGGCTTCTCAAATGAGAGCAAGGTGGGAGAAAAATGGTTAAGAAATGAAAGGTTTCTGTGTCATTGGAGGGACAAATGTGTGTCCTGTGGTTCTCACTGTGGCTTTCTTGTCTCTTTTTCAGTCGTGCCAGGCTGACCTGGTGAAGGACAATGGGCACAAGTATTTCCTCTCAGTCCTGGCAGATCCTTACATGCCAGTAAGGACAAGTCACATTTATTCCGACTCTTTAGCATTTGCTTGCCTTGTTTTAGCTGGTGTGCTGCTGTTGGCTGCCTCCCCCTGCGGTGGCACCCAGTGCTGTGCTGGGCAGAGCCACTGCTGAGCTGTGAGACACAGCAGCCACACAGCCAAGGCTTTACAAACTCCTCTGGGGTTCTGAAAGCAGTCTCTGAGGGTGGGAGCTGGGGCTCCAGGATGGCTGCTGGAGCAGGGAATTGCCCCACAGCTCTGGCAATTCCCTCTGCAGCAGCTGGGTTCCCGTAAGGGTGTTTGGGGGTCTCCCCAGAGCTGGTTGGGAGCATGCTGGGGAAGTGTCTGGGGTGTAACAGGGCTGGTGCCAAGAATGGGGAAAGCAAGCTGGAATTTTCTCATTCTTTCACCATGGCACAACTGCTCTGGGGATGCACCTGTTCCAGGGTGGGCTGTGGCTGTTCCCAGCCCTGCTCCCAGGTAACCTCAGTCTGTGTTGTTTTCAGGCTGAGCATAGGACGATGACAGCGTTCATCCTGGCTGTGATTGTCAACAACTACAACACTGGGCAGGTGAGTCCCAGCAGCCCTTTCCCTTCATCCTCTCCACCTCTCTCTGCCTCGTGCCTTTGCTTTGGTGAAAGTGCCCTGGCTTGCACTAAGCCCAAACATGAGCTTGGAAACAGAACTGGGGTGTTGGCTTTTGTTACTTCTGTGTGGATCAAGAGAAGAATTGGCCTGGAGATGTGACAGACATTCTGTACCCAGCACCTGGCAGTGGGAGACAGGGACAAGGGTCCCTTCACAGCCACTGGCACAGAAAGAGTTCCTGGTGCTGTCCAGTGGGAGCCTGGTGGCTGGGAATGGTCTGTGGATTGAGCCGTAAACCCTGGGGCTCTGACAGGTGCAAGGAATGTTTCCAAAGAGGGAAGACCAAGCTTTATCCATTACAGAAAGCATTTTAATGCTCAACTATTTAATCAACTCTAGCTGCCTTTCCCTTCATGCTGCTGGTATTCTGTGACAAAATCAGTCTGGAACCACTGAACGGTTATTTTCTCTTGGCTTCCTGACTCCTTCAGAAATAGTCTCCTTCTGTGGGGATGAGGTGGGAAGCTGTCATCCCAAACAAAAGGCTTGGTTTGTGTTGCAGGAAGCCTGCCTGCAGGGGAACCTGATAGCGATCTGCCTGGAGCAGCTGAACGATCCCCACCCTCTCCTCAGGCAGTGGGTGGCCATTTGTCTGGGAAGGATCTGGCAGAACTTCGACTCAGCCAGGTGGTGTGGAGTGAGAGACAGCGCCCATGAGAAGCTCTACAGCCTCCTCTCAGATCCAATCCCAGAGGTAAAACTCCAGCTCTTTCCGTGAACGCCACTCGAATGGGCAGGAGGACTGAGGTTCCTGCAGAGCAGGGCCTTCTAGAGCTTTGTGTTTGTGTCTGCTTCAGAGAAAAATCTTGCTGCTGTTTCTTCAAGGTGATGCAAATTAAACAAACCCTACGAGAGGAGCTTCCAAAGAAATGCAGAGGGAGTTCATAGAGCCCCAAACCCCTGGGACCTGGGCACTGCAGTGCCACGGTTTTTGCTTCCTTGCTTATCAGAAGCTGTTAAAAATGTGCTCCCAAAACTCACTGTGTTTTGTAAAAAACAAAGTCTAGTCTTTTTGTCTCTAGTCTTTTTGTCCAAGTATGAAAACTCTTCTCCTGCTCATTGTGAAAACGCATCTTTAATTGGCTGTGGTTTACCTTTGTGACACTCCCAGGAGAGGAGGGATTGTGCAGGGCCTGGCAGTGACTGACAGAGCCCATCAGACCCAGCACACACCCTGGGAGAAGGGAGCTGAGATAAAGAGCTCTGATAACGTGCAGAGATTAGAGATGAGATCCCCCTCCACACCCACACCAGTCTCTGTCCTGCATCCTCCTCTTGTTGTCCCTGGCCCCATCCTCCCCACTTTTTGAGGAGTGTTTCTGCAGAGGTGGGGTGGCTTTCCAAAGTTTTTCTTGATCTTTCTCCTTTTTTCCATCATCTTTACCTTTCCATAAGCCTGGAGACTGTAGTCAGCACTCCTGTAAAAGATCCACATCCCAACAGCAGCTGTGTGTACCCTATTCCTGTTAATTAATATTCAAGGCAACACCAACTGGAAGAGTCACCCATGGGAAGGTCACTGAGTATTCTGGGAAATTAAACATATCCTGCATCTGTGAATCCTTAAAACTCAGTTTGCTGAGGCTGCTGGGGCCGTTGCTCCCCAGGGGCTGACCTGACCCAGCAGCTCGGGTTTGCAGCGCTGCTGTTTGTGGGGATGAACGAACCCCCCGTGGCAGCAGAGGGGACAGCTATGGCTGTTTGTGTCCCCAGGTTCGCTGTGCTGCAGTCTTTGCTCTGGGCACCTTCGTGGGCAACTCGGCGGAGCGCACGGACCACTCGACCACCATCGACCACAACGTGGCCATGATGCTGGCCCAGCTCATCAACGATGGCAGCCCCATGGTCCGCAAGGTGAGGGGCTGGGCTGTGCTCTGGGGCTGCCCCCGCTGCCCTGAGCCACAGCCTGTGCAGGGAACGAGAGAGCTTTGGTCAGTGAAAAGGCCTCCCTGCCTTTAGAGCCCCACAGGCTGCTCCAGAGTCGCTCTCCAGCTTTGGGAGAGTTACAGTTTCTGAGGCACCATCGTACATCAATAGTACATTAAATGGTTTTTGACATTCTGGATTGTTTTTGAGGGCTGTTCTGAAGTGTCCTAATGTTTGTGTTTACTTTACTGGAACATCAACACCCTGGCAGTTGTCACCGGCATTGCGAAGATTCATTTCTGTTGTCTCGTTCCAGCATTTAATCAGTTTAATTCAGGAGAGAGCTGCGTGTCACACGGAATGCTCTGTGAGATTCATAAATCTCTCCTTGGGAGATCAGTCCCTGAGCTGAGACAGCAGCCAAAGGCAGCTCTGTCTCCTGTCTGCAGCTCCCAGGGGCCAGGCAGGAGGTGTCTCCTGGAGGGGCTGAGCTCCGTGCGGGGCTGGGCAGTGCCAGGAGGGTCCAGCTGTGCCACGGGGGGCTGAGAGCCCCCAGCCCTGGCACAGCCCCTGGCTCTGAGGGAGCCACACACACCCTGTGGGCTGGGCCAGGTCAGGGCTGCCTGTGGCACTGCATCAGTCTGACAGACTGTCAGAATCAGGCACAGAACCCCAGGATGGTTTGGGTTGGAAGGGGCCTTAAAGCTTATCCCATTCCACCCCCTGATGTCTTAGGCAGGGACACCTGTCACTGGAGCAGGCTGCTCAAAAGGGAGGAAGCCTGCCCAGGTAGGAAGGGCTTGTGAGGATTAAGTGTGAGACAGAGACCTCTGGCTTTCTGCAGTTCACCCCTTGAATTGAGGGAGAATTGCCACCCTGGATGGGCACCCAGTAATACCACCAATGTTGGTCAGTGTTTGCCTTCGGTCCCTTGTTTCTCACTGTGTACCCATGAGATGTTTCTGTGCTCTTTCCCCAGGAGCTGGTGGTGGCCCTGAGTCACCTGGTGGTTCAGTACGAGAGCAATTTCTGCACCGTGGCCTTGCAGTTCATAGAAGAGGAGAAGAATTACCCTCTCCCTTCTCCAGCTGCTCCAGGTGGGGGCTTGGCTTTGGCTGGGCAGGAGATGTAGGGCCTGAACGTACTTGGGAATTATTTAAGGAGTTTTCCCAGCACAGTGAGCTTCTTGCTGGTGGGGGTTTATTAAAGAGCCCTGTTGTGACATGGTGGGTGATAAGGAGGGGACATCTGGTGTCTGTTCATCCCTGTGAGATGTTACACTGGAGAAATCCATCCTGCACTGAGTCTCCACTTAAGCCTTGGCTGCAGCTCACCAGGAGCCTCCTGCCCATGGAGAGAGATTCCCTTCAGCTCGAGGCTGAAGGATACTGGTTCAGGCAGCCCACAGACTCATTTTCCTTCTCCCCCCTGGAATCACACATGAACCTTCAGTGTCATGTTGACCTGGTGAGAGCTCCAGCACACCATGAACCAGCCCTGCTGCTGTGAGGGCCAGACAAGGAAGGGAAGAGCTCTGTGCTCTGAGCCTGTGGCCCCATCCCTTTTGTTGTGTCTGTGGCTTTATGTGAGGAATGAAATGTCCTGGTGAAGTTGTCTCTGACCTCACCTTTTCTTTAGATGTAAACTGCAGTGGAGATCTTGAAGGATAACAGGAGGATCTTGGAGACAAGACCGTGTGCTGTCTCTGCACAGAGTGGTTTGGTCTCCTTGTCCTGTGAATAACTGAATCATATTGGAAAATGAGCTCCTCCCCATTTGCTGCAGGAAATAAACACTGCATGCAGTTCTACAGGGCTTTTCCTGATCCAAAGGAATCCTGAAGTGGGATGCTCTGGAAGCATTGGCCCCCCACCACAGTGCAGCCGCTCTGCAGGGAAACAGAGCAGCTCTTCTGAGCCCGTGGGACTGTGTGTGCTCAGGGTGAAATATGACTCGAAATCAGGCCTGAAATTTGGTCAGGAAACCAGAATTTTCATAGCTCCTGATGATGAGCAAATCCAGGAGGGGTTTGACAGCAGCAGAGAGGAGCTGGCCAGCGCTGCCTCAGGCTGTCCTGGCACTGGGGCTGGGCAGTGGCCCAGCACCACCTGCACAGAGGAGTCCTCAGGGCCCCTGGGAGGCACTGGCACAGCTGGGCTCACCTGCCCTTGTTGGATGTCCCAAACTCCCCTCCTGGACAGCAGAGACACGGGATCCGTGCTGGATGCGCTGCCGTAGCGCGTCCTCTTTTAGCCTGACAGAGAATGACGGGCTCAGTTCACGTCGCTGCCGTTTTAATGACTCATTTGCTGGGCCATAACCCGGGTGCTGTGGCTCGGTGTGGTCCCAGCCATGACTGCTGCCTCTTGCCTCGCAGAGGGCGGGAGCCTGACCCCGGTGCGGGACGGGCCCTGCACGCCGCGGCTGCGCTCCGTCAGCTCCTACGGCAACATCCGCGCCGTCACCACCGCCAGGAACCTCAACAAGTCCCTGCAGAACCTCAGCCTCAACGAGGAGTGTAAGACACTTTTCATGCCCCTTGTGCCAGCAGGAGACACCACAGCACAGGCTGGAACTGGGGCTCCAGCCCAAATTGTCCAGCTCTGAGGAGGAGCTAGGATGAGGAGCACCCTCATAATTAGTTGCAATTTTCAGGTCATTAGCATTGATTTTTCTGAGTGTTTGGGGACTAAAAATGTGCCTTCCAGCTTCCAAGCATAAGTGGATTTTTAACTCAATCTTTTGCTTGTTCTGTGTTTAATCATTCAGTTTTAAAAAGGGGAATTGTGGCTTTGCCCCCTGGGTAAGGGGGTTTCCATCCCTGAGTGGCAGGATTTAGAAGAGGGCTGTTTTGTCCGGGTGAAAATTGTTCTCTCGCCAGTCCTCGTTCCAGCATCTGCTGTTGTGTCCTGGCAGCTGGGAGCTCTGTGGCCTTCTCCCCTGGGAACCTGAGCACGAGCAGCAGTGCCAGCAGCACGCTGGGCAGCCCCGAGAACGAGGAGTACATCCTGTCCTTCGAGACCATCGACAAGATGAGACGAGTCAGCTCCTACTCCTCCCTCAACTCCCTCATAGGTGAGCACAGCCCTCCTGCCCTGCCCTGGGAGCCCCTCTTGCCGGTGGGGAAGGTTGGGATCCTTCCCCAGGTTGCTCTCCCTGTTGTGTGTGGCTGGGTCACTCCAGCAGAGGGATGGCAGTGGGAGCTGTTGGCTCCAGGTCTAAAGCTGCACTGAAATCCTGTTAGGAATTCAGGCACAAAAAAGTGGGGGCCGCAACAGCTTGGCTTCAAACTACCTGTAGCTTTTCAAACAATCCGAGCCATTTTGGCACGGCATCACAGGCACCATGCAGAAGGACCTGGCTTTTGGAATGGCCTCCTTCCAGGGAAAGCAGCATGCACAGGGAAATGCTGGGGGAAGTCTCTGTATTTCCTCTGTAATCAGTAAATGGGCCCATATTTTCACAAATCAGTGCAGAGAGGGAGAAATCACCTGGGTGATAGAACTGCCTTGACCAAAGAAACATTTTCTCTGCTCTGTTTTCTATGAGAATTAATGGTGATTTGGCTCTCCAGAGTTGAAAGATTCAGGGATTGTAATTACTGAGCCCCCGTGGCAGTTTAAAATCATGAGTTCATTAGGAACTTGATCAGTTAATTTGCTTTTGATTATCAGTAATGACATTGGATCTTCTGAAGCATGGCAGGGATGTTAGGAAATTTCTCTCCATCTTGAGCTAGGACTTGAGTTTTCCCATTTCCACCGGTGTCTCCTTGATGGCTGGTGCATGTCTCACAAGAGCTGTGCAGCACAGCTGGAAAAGGCTCTGGAGAGGAGCTGGAGGTGGTGAGAGGAACTTTGGAAAGAGAGAGCAGCTCTCCAAGGCTTCCCTCACTCCTGATCCATCAAAGAGCTCAGACCCAGCTGGAAACGAAGAGCTTAGAGAAGTGTTTAAAATTCATGACTCGCACAGAATCCCATTACCTCCCCATTTGCCTGCTGCAAGCCAGGCTTTTCTCATTCCTTCTGAAGCATCACCATCCTCCAGCCCTGTCTCCTGCTCCCCGAGGAGAGATGCCACCAGCCCCAGCCACCCCCAGAGCTCTGCAGCCCAGGCTGACCCTGTTCCTTCATGTCCTGACGTGCCTTAAGCTGCTGTGCAGGGGAGCTGGGGGAGCCCAGTGGGGCAGAGGGGCTGAAGGAATGCTGTGCTCTGCTCTGTGTCTTCTGAAAGAGGAAATGGGGCTCTGGCTCTGGCAAGCATCTGAGATGGCCACAGCAATGGAAAAGGTGTTTGGGGCATGTGGGGAGACTCCAAGTGAAGCAGAAATCTGGTCTGTAAGAGGGAAAGGAGAAATTTTCAGGCACAGTTTGTGTTCTGTGCTCTGTATTCCTGTCCTAAGCTGATTCACTGATTGCAGAATTCCAGAATGGTTTGGGTTGGGAGGGACCCTAAAGCCCATCCAAGTGCCACCCCTGCCATGGGCCATGGCACCTCTGCTGCCATGGGCAGGGACACCTTCCACCACCCCAGGATGCTCCAGTGTGGGTACTTGGGCACTTCCAGGGATCCAGGGGCAGCCACAACCTGCTGATGCTCAGGTCTTTGTTCCTCTCTGGCAGTTTTAGGAATTTGGCACGTGAAGGGTTGTTCTGGATCAGTCTCTACGCTGGCACTGAGGCATCATGCAATGTACTTCTTCCCAAAAACTTGAGGAGAACCTCTCCATTCCTCCTCGTTCCATTTTACAAACAGTTCCTTAGCTAGCTGTGGCCAAATGTCCCCATTATGGCTCCCTAAATGCCACAACACACGCTCTCCGCCGAGCTCTGTGTTCTCTGGCAGCTGCTCCTTGGCCAGACAGGCCAGTACCAGGAGAGACATTTATTTCTGGCCCACTTTTCCAGCTGGCAAGAGGCAGTTTGTGGTTAGTCAACAAAGACATCATTTTGGAAGGGAAGCTGAGCCTTGCTGCTTTTCCATGCAGCCACTCATTAATCTTGGTGTCCTGGAAATGTTCAGTTTTAAGACAGGAAAAAGGGATGGAATTAAGATGGGGGTTTGCATACCTCGAGGCTGATTATTCATATCCAAACTGCACGATGAAAGCCTTTGTCCTACAGAGAGCTTCGCTGGAAAGATTATCTTAAGGAGTGATCAAAGAAGGAGGAAAATAAATCTTGGAGGGAAGAAATGCTGGGGAATTGTTGTCTTTTCCAGCAGGAGAGGCTGGGGGTGGAGAACTGTTTGCCATTTGCCAGGATGTGCCTCAGAGTCCCAGTGAGGGCGGAGGTTGCTGCAGCGAGGATGAGGAGAGCAGAGGTGGAGGTGGACAGTGAGGTGCAGGAAGCACTGGGGCAGGGGAGCCTCCTACTCTGTGTTAATGCACCGAGATAATGAGAAGGAGCTGGTCAGCCAGCAGTGTGTGTAACTGGGAACAGGCACAGCAGCAAAACCCAGGGATTTGGGTGGGATTTGGGAATGGCATCTTGCTGCAGGGGCTGCTCAGAGGGGGCTGTGTCCCCAGTGGTGGTGCCAGCTGTGGCCCAGGGGTGCCTGCCCTGAGGAATTGCTTCTGCTCCTGGCTCGTGTGGAAGCACGGGAGCTCCAGCTCTGCACAGGGGTCGGGGTGAGCCCTGCAGGGCCCCGGCAGGGCTCAGGGGCTGGGCTGTGTCCCCTTCACCCGGGGTCCCTCCTGGCAGGAGGAGGAGTTTGTGGCATGCACACTGAGCAGCTGTGGTTGGCACTGAGGGGAAGCAGCTCCCCAAGTCCTCAGGGCTGTTCAGCCCGGAATATTTCAGCTGCATTCCCTGTCCCTGTGTGCCTGTGTGAGGGTTTCACTGCCTGTCCCTCCCCAGGAGCTGGCATGGGGAGCAGGGAGCAGCCCTTGGTCTGGTTTTGCTGTGGAACTGCCCCATCTGTGGGGCTTCAAATCACTGCAGTGATTTTTACAGGGGATTGGAAAGAAACCCTGTCCCAGCCTGGCAAATCAAAGGGAATAAATAAAGCCATCAGCAGTTGGGTTTGCATCCACTGTGGCTCTCCCTGGAGCTGCTGGAGCCCGGCCCATCCTTGGGGCTCGCAGGTGAGCTGACCCCCATGTGAGCAGGGAAAATCAAACTCAGGGAAAGACAGGCAATTTATTTTTGACATTCTTACCAGGGAGGGATTGTTTTGTAAGCATGAGTCCACTCTGCAAGGTGCACTGAACTGGCTGGGAGTCTGTGACTAATTACAGAGCTGTCTGCTCCCATTAGTGCCCGGCCCCTGCTCGGCTCCTGGTTTGCATCTTGGGGACAGTTTGGGCATTGCAGCCCTAAAGGTGAAATGGAGCTGCTGCTCCTCCTGCCACCTCTGCTGCTCCCCTTATCCCAGCGACGGGAGCTCAGGATCTGACAGGGAGCTGTGTCAGATGTGTCACTCCTGCACTGGAGCTGTGTCAGATGTGTCACTCCTGCACTGACAGTGGGGCGGTGGCAGCAGGAAAGAGCAGCCCTGGAAGCACCAGCCCAGAGCCCCAGGTGCCTTTGGAGAAATTCCCTGTGTTCTCCTCAAAGGCTGCCAGGTGAAGGGGGAATTGCACTGACACAGTTCTGCTTAGAATTTGGTTTTTCCCTGACACTTAGATGTATAAAAAATGTCATTGGGTTTCTTCCTCTGTGATCGAGGTGGTTATCGGGGCCCCTGGGAAATCAGCTGGGTGCCCCCCTCACTGTTCCTCCTCTCCCCTTCCTTTTACTCTCTTTCAAGGACTTTAAAGAATTGAAGGCATCCAGATTTCCCACCGGCCCTTATGTAACAGGCTGGAGTGTGGGAGGCACAGCTCTGGGCACACCTCAGACATTACCTGGCTGCTGCTTCACGAGCTGAGCCTTTTTTCCTCCCACACCTTGTAGCACTTTGCCTCTCTCCCTTTTTTCTTTATCCTTCTCCCTCCAGTTTCTCTTTCCTTGGTAATAGAAGCTTCCAGGATTAACATTGTTATATATTTACAGCCTTTGCAATTTTGCAGTATTATATAAATATAATACAATATTACATAAATATATGTTTACAGCCTTTACAATTTACAGCCTTATAACAATTTACATTGTTAGAGGTTTTACAGCCTTGCCAGTGCCTAAAGGGGCTCCAGGAGAGCTGGGGAGGGGATTTACACAAGGACCTGGAGTGACAGGACAAGGGGGGGTGGCTTCCCACTGCCAGAGGGCAGGGTTACATGGGATACTGGGGAGGAATTCTTCCCTGTGAGGGTGTAAGGCCCTGGCACGGGGTGCCCAGAGCAGCTGTGGCTGTCCCCGGATCCCTGGAAGTGTTCAAGGCCAGGTTGGAATAACCTGGGACAGTGGAAGGTGTCCCTGCCCGTGGCAGGGTGTGGAACAGGATGGAATTTAGGGTCCCCCCCCCAAGCCCAAGCACTGTGGGATTCTCTGGTTTGTCCCTGGCCTGCCTTGGGAAGGTTGGGATCAGCTGCAGGATCTGCCTGGGTCACCCCAGCACACGAACAGCGCGGTCCAGGTGTTCCCTTGTGAGATTCCCAGGTGCAAATTTAAGCAGACATCACTTGGACCATCCTTTGGATGCCAGGTGGGAGAGAAACACTTTGCAGGTTGGGCGAGAGGAAGGAGTTGGGGTAGGGGGCTGCCTTGGCCCTTTGCAGTGATTTGTCACACTCTGGGCACTTGGGGCAGGGGAAGGTTCCCCTTTCAGCCCAGCACCCCAGGGGCAGCCTGCAGGCTCCTGGAGCCTGTTGCTGCCCTCAGCCAGAGCTCAGAACTGCTCTGTCCCAGCCCGCTCTGCTGGTTTAGAGATCGGGTGTAGCTCTGCCAGGTGAGGAACTGCTTGGTGACCAAGGGGCCCTTTCCTCCCAACTTTATATTTAGATGCCTCCAGAAACACGGGAGGAAAAGCAGTAACAGCTTGATCTGTCATTTAGCACTGATTGTGACTCATCTGAAATCTCTATTTTAGCTCTTTTTTGTTGTTAGTGCAACCACTTTAACATTGTCCAAATGGCTCCACTCCCAACCAGGGCGTTGCACGATCAGACACCGGCAGGGCTCGGAGGCAGAATAACAAATTCTCGCCCAAAAGCAGCAAAATAAAATGTTCACAGAATTTTGTCAGTTGTTGCAAATGCTTATTAATTTGATTAGTACTTTGAATCTGTCAGTCCCTTCTGCCGAAATACCGAACAGCTGATGTGCTCATTAAATAACAAATTGGAGGAATTGATACAAATGTCAATAGGAAAGACTGAGTTGGACTCGCTGCTTCCTGAGGGCTCAACTCCTAAAGCTTTGCTTTAAACATTTAGTAAACTTGTAGAGTGTACAAACCCCTGGACAGTTCAATAAAAATAACCACAACAGCATAGGGCACTAACTGTGGGTTTATACCATTAAGTATTTCAGCTCAGGAAACCCAGACATTATCCACTTGGCCTTTCCAGGTGATTGCTTCAGGAGCCTGGAAAAGCAGGAGTTTGACTGGAAATGATTTAGGGAGTCTTTAATTTATTTTGCTTCCTCCCACTTTGATTTCACAAGCCCTTGCAGAGTTCACAGACAGGCAAAAGAGAGACAAAATGCCCATGTGGGATGTTTTTGAGCTCCTCTCTTGATGTTCCCTGAGATGTCATCAGGTTGTTTGGAGTTCTAATGAATTTTCTCACATCAGATCAAAGAATCGGAGTTGATGGATTGTCATGTGCTGCAGGGCTTTGGGGTTTGTTGTGGTTCTTATTTTTCTAGGTGTGAGTTTCAACAGTGTTTATACCCAAATTTGGAGAGTGCTCCTTCACCTGGCTGCTGACCCCTATCCCGACGTGTCCGACCTGGCCATGAAGGTTCTCAACAGCATTGCCTACAAGGTATGTGCCTGTCCCTGCTCACCTGTGCCTGCCAGGTGTGTGGATGTGGATTTTTTCATGCTTAGGCAAGGCTTAGGCAGACTGACCTGGATGGGTCCGTTGGAGGGCTCTGCCTTTTGCAGAAGGAGCTTTTAATGCTTCACGATGATAAACTCTGCTCTGAACTCTGATCAGGTAAAATGAATAAATGGGGGAGGGCCCGGGGTTGTTTTAGGGTATAAATGAGGTGCAGACCTTGGACAGTAGGTCCAGTTTAGAGGTCTGCTTGTCTAGATCAGTCCCTGGGATAAACCTTAAGTATCCTTCATTAAATTATCCGTTTGCAAACTGATTTAGATAATGCAAGTGGGACTGGCCTGCAGACTGAAGCCACAACGGCTCTCCAACCCAGGTGAACTAGTACATGTGAGTCAGCATGCAGACCCCTGCCACTCCTCACCCCAGCCCAGGCTGGGTGCCTAAACCTCCATCCTCATCCCATCTCATCCTGGGGGTGACAAGATGTCCCTGGAGGTGCCACCCTGGGGCAGCAGCATCCCCCTGCCCGGGCCAGGCCACCCCAGGACATCTTCTCACCCCATGCGTCCCCTGGCTGGGCACAGAAAGCTCTGTGTGAACCTTTCTGGCCTCTCAAGCATCCAGACCATAAGCCATTGCAATGGGAACTCTCTTACTGGGCCTTTCCAGGGAATAATCCCAGATCCTCAGCCTGGGGCTGCGGAGCTGGAGCTGCAGTAAGAGATGCCAGCATTGTGCACTGCCATCTTAATGCCTCAGAGATCTCTGCTTTGAAATCACACTTTCTCTTGAGACCACAGTTACTGACTTGAACTCTGATTTGTTCAAAGTGCACGTGCCAGTGAGTGGTAAGGGCTGGGTTTGGGACAGAGAACTCTCTTGGCAGTGGGGGCAGCAATGTCAGCCCTTCCCTGTCGAGACAGGGATACAACAAATGACAGGCTGGAGATGCCAAATGAGGGCAAGAAGGAAAGGAAAAGGTGGAAGATTTCCCTCTCTCTGCTCTAGATGCATGAAACTATTTCAGTTCTGTGATTGTAAGGCTCTTTGCGAAATGAAATGTTGCTCCTACTGTTAAAAGGGATATAAGGAGGAAGCAGATCTGCTTTTCCTGACCAAAATGCGTTTTCAGGAGTTGCTCCGTGGCCAGTGGGGAAGTGGGTTGGTGTTGTCATTGGTATCGATGCTGCTGTGCCAGCAGGAGCTGTGATCATTCTGTTGTCACATCCCTAGGGAATGCTGGGGCTGGTGGGGGGAATTCTGTGTTGACTCTAACAAGTTTGGGCCTGGCTGTGCTGGTGCTGGCCTGAGTCCCAAAGCTCCGGCGATGGGTCTCATGCATCTCACACTGCACGGCTGGGCCAGCTGCTCTGCCCCTGCTTCCTAAGGCAACGGCTCTTCCAACAGGCTTGGAAAACAGGAAGCATTCCCATTGACAAGGATTTTGATCTGGGGATGCTTCAGTGAACAAAAGTGATTTGTTCTTCTTTGCCTTAGCCCCAGACCCGCAAGGAAAGCGTTCGCTCCTGGGGTCGTTCCCTGCTGCGCATGTCGGGGGCTTTGCTTTGGCCAGCACCACCTGCCTTGTGTGGCTTCTAACAAGGCTTTCTGATGAAAACAAAACCCCCAAAACACAAACCCCCAGCCTGTGAGCTGGCCAGCACAGTGGGCTGTAAGGCTCAGATCCTGCTCTGGCCGTTCCTGGTCCCGTTCCAGCCGTGCCGTGAGCGGTGCCGCAGGACCACGAGAGCTCGAGGCTCTGTGGGAGCTCAGGCAGGAGCTGGTCAGTGTCTGATGCTAATCAGTGACAATTAAATCCTTGCTAACTGTGTCCTGAGACCTTTCCTTCGTGCTGCTGGAGCTTGTTGGATGTAGAAGGGGGCGCTGGACGTGGGCACTGCTCCTCCCCGGTGTGTGCAGGCACTGCCCACTCAGGGGTTGAATTTTACCAGTGAATGCAAACAAAAATTGTTTTTCTTGCTTAAGCAAAAATACTGCCTCAGGTGATGTAAAACACTCGGATGTTCCAGGGGTTTAATATTTTGGTTTGATTACTGTAAAATTCAGGGAAGGAGAGGCTTCATTTTGGAGCTGGGCCAGCTGAGGTTTTCTTCCATTGGCAGAGCTGAGCAGAACACAGCTCAGGTCTGGGGGACCTGGCTGGGGCTGGGGGCTTCAGTGGGAGCAGCTGGGCAAACTCTCCATGGGCTTCCACAGCTGGAGAGTGCTGGGGGACTAAAGATTTCAGAACCATGGAATGGCTTGGGTGGCAAGGGACCTTAAAGCTCATCCCATTCCACCCCTGCCGTGGCAGGGACACCTTCCACTGTCCCAGGTGCTCCCAGCCCTGTCCAGCCTGGCCTTGGACACTGCCAGGGATCCAGGGGCAGCCACAGCTGCTCTGGGCACCTGTGCCAGGGCCTCAGCACCTCACGGGAGAATTTCTTCTCAGTGTCCCATCCAACCCAGCCCCTCTGGAGACATTCCAAAGCCCCTGGACACCTTCCTGTGTCACTTGCTCCAGGTGGCCCTGCCTTGGCAGGGGGGTTGACCTGGGTGATTTCCAGAGGTCCCTTCCAAGCCCAGTGTTCTGTGATTCTGTGATTGCTGTTATCAGATGAGACCAGAGTGTCCTGCTCGGGGTTTTTTCTGGAGCCAGGGCTGTGGATCTGTTTCTCCAGAAGGGCTCTGGGGCTGTGCTGGGTGTGAGCAGCCGGTGTGTGGGCTGCCCAGGCGTGCAGCCTTCCTGCAGGGAATCTGCCGCTGCTCCCTTCCCCGGGCTCATTAGGCACTGCTGGGCCTCACCCAGGCTGCGGCTGCCTGGGGATTGATGTTTATGATGCAGATGGTAATGGTGCAGTTCTCCTTCCCGGCCTGAGCCTTGGAAAACACCCAGACCTGCTTTTTGTGAGCACCAAAACAAACAGCAAGGACCCAGCGTTCAGTGTTGGCCTCTAGAGACTTCCTGAAATCAAAAAGTCTCAAGAGGAAAGTTTGCTTCAGCCCGCGTTGCTTTGTCCAGGTGTTTTTCATGGAAGGCTTGAGGCTGAATCACAGAATCACTGAGGCTGGAAAAGGCCTCTGAGCCCATCCAGTCCAACCATTCCCCCAGCACTGCCAGGGCTGCCACTGACCCGTGTCCCCAAGTGCCACATCCACGTGGCTGTTAAATCCCTCCAGGGGTGGGGACTCCACCACTGCCCTGGGTAGCCTGTACCAATGTCTGACAGCCCTTTCCATGAAGAATTTTTCCCCAATATCCAACCTGACCCTCCCCTGGCACAACTTAAGGCCATTTCCTCTTGTCCTGTTGTCCCCTGGGAGCAGAGCCCAGCTGCCCCCTCCGGTCTGGGGGTTGAGCAGAGCCAGGTTCTCCCTGAGCCTCCTTTCCTGCAGGCTCAGAACGTGCTTAGTGATTTATGGTCATGGTGGGAGCTGCAGGACTCAGTCATGAGGTGTGAGGGAAAGGCTGGTGGCTGTGGGGAGCACTGAGGGGAGCCCAGCCTGGCCCCTGCCCTGTGTTTGGGGTGCTGGGGCAGCTCCTGGCTGCAGCCATCTCCCTGCAGGCAGCAAAGGCTCTCGTGGGTAAGTGCTCCTGCCTGAGCCAGCAGTGGAAGCAGCTGGTGTTGGGAGCAGCCGGGGGGCTTTGTTTTGCCCCCCAGCCATAGAGAGCTCCCTCCCTGCCCTGGCTGGCCCTGCAGGGCTGTGCCAGCTGCTCAGGCTCCCCGTGTTCTCCCCAGGCCACGGTCAACGCTCGCCCCCAGCGCATCCTGGACACCTCCTCGCTGACCCAGTCGGCCCCTGCCAGCCCCACCAACAAGGGGATGCACATCCACCAAGTGGGGTAAGTGCAGCCCGGCCTTCCAGCACCTTCTGTGGGTGGGGTGGGTGCTCCCTGCCCGGCCCCATCCCGGGGAACTGCCCAGGGACAAGGAATGTGGCTGTCTGCAGTGGTGAGGTGTCCAGGAAGGACAGCTCTGGGAAAAGGTGGGGAGTTTCTTCCTGTTTTCCTTTAGGGCAAAGAGTAACAAGCCCACTGGGTATCCAGCTGAACTGAAAGGAAGAGCTGCTGCTTGGCTGCTTTTACCTTTCCTGAGCTGTGGTGCCCAAATTCCCACTGACGTCTGAGCTGTGCCTGCTGCACTTTGAGCTGAGAAAAGCCGGGGTTAACTGATGGACAAAACACCCTGCCTGAACAGCAGGGAAACAGAGAGTGCTGGGGGCAAAGCTGGGGGCTGAAAATGGGATTATTTCTCGAAACAACTCTCTGAGAGAAAACACCACACGTTAGATCTGCTGCTCCCATACCCAGTGTGCACCGGGAAGATTGCAGGTTGGAACAGTTTAAATTCAAATGGTTTGAAGCTTCAGTCCCCCCATGGAAATGCAGTCCCTGGTCAGGGTGACTTAGGTCAGGCATCACAGATTCCCAGAACGCTGAGGTTCATCCCCTCAGCCTGGATTTGGCACAGAGCTCACTCTTGGTTTGGGGTGGGTTTGGCCTTTGGAGGGGACGTGGGAACTGTGATGTTTCTGCAGAGGAGGCACCACAGCAGAACACAAATCTTGTGAGAAAGAAACAAAGTGAAAAGAACATAATGCCCAGCAAATCTCGTGTGCAGCGATGCCTGAAGCCTGTGCCCTGTTCTGTCCCTCAGAGGGTCCCCTCCAACCACGAGCACGAGCAGCTCCAGCCTGACCAACGAGGTGCCCAAGCAGCCGGTGAGCCGGGACCTGGCGTCCGTGCGCCCCAGCGCCACCAGCGTGGGGGTCCAGTACACCCCCCACTCCCACCAGTTCCCCAGGACAAGGAAAATGTTTGACAAAGGCCCAGAACAGGTAAGGAGACTGCTCTGACAGCTTCTCCCCACTGGGGTTTGTCCCACTTTCTGTTGGTTGTGGTTTATTTCTGTGCATCCCTCGTTTGCTTCCAGCTGCTGCTAATCCAGATTTGGCTGCCTCTAAGCAGCCAAATAAAAATTGATTAATTTATTTTCTTCAGGATGAATTGTGTTTTACAGCTTTTGATAGGGCATTATTCACTTCTGCCACTAAGCAATGTGTCTAATCAGAGTCCATGGCTTACTCCTCTGTAAACATTTGTGTGCCTGAGTGGCAACCCAGAGTCAGATCCCTGACCCTCAGGGCTGCTCTCCAGCCCTGGCAGAGCAGGGACAAGGGACAGCTCTGATCACAAGGAGAACACCTTCCCTTCTCTGGGGTTTGGCAGCACCGGGATCGTATTTCTGAGAGCTGAAACCTGAGGGAGCGGAACAGCTTTTCCCTTTTCCCGTGGGGTGTCCTGTGCTGCGTGACAGACCCTCATCCACCTTGGCACGAGCTGTGTCTGGATCCTGAGGCATCCTCGCTGCTCCCCACAGCACATCCCTGGGACAAAACTCCTGCTGGGACCTCCCTGAGGTGCCATGGGGCTGCTCCAGCCCAGATCCCTGCAGCTGAGGGCACGTGCACCTTTCCAAGGAGTGAGCATAACCTGATCCCAAAGCTGGGTGTGCGGCGTTCCCTGTCCCGGGCAGTGTTTGAGGGTTTGGTGCCCGGCTGGGCCAGTGGGGAGTCCCTGGGGTGTCCCTGGCCCTGCAGGTGGTGACCCCTGTCCCCTCCCCACAGACAGCTGATGATGGTGACGATGCTGTGGGACACAAGAGCTTCATCTCGGCCGCGGTGCAGACCGGCTTCTGCGACTGGAGCGCCAAGTACTTCGCCCAGCCCGTCATGAAGGTAACCCTGCTGGGCCCTGCCAGCCCTGCCCTTCCTCCCTTCTCTGTCCTGGGGAGGCAAAGGAATGGATCTCCTTACATCGTGCTGCTCGTATAAGAGTGACCAGAGGGAGCACAAGGGTCAGTGAGGGTGGGACAGGCAGAGCCCGGGGGAAAAGCTCAGCCCCCATGGAGCGCAAGCCACAAAAAACGTAGGAATGAGGAGAGGTTCTGTATCGGATCCCCCAGTTTTGCACTGCAGAGTTGTTCCACCTGAAATGTTGTCCTTCTCTGCATATAGAAAATTGCATTATAGCTAAAATGAATTGGTTTTTAAAATAAATAAATGGATTAATGAAGGCCCTTTTTCCCAGAAGGGGCAGTGAGAGGCTGGAGAGAGATGCTGTTTTCTTTCTGACATTGCAGCTGAATCTCCTGGCTGTGGTAGAAGAGGCAGAGAGGTGGTGGCCTGGGGGAGGCCAGCAGGACAGACCCTCTGCCCCACTGGCCTCAGGTGGGATTTGGGAGCTGTGCTCTGCTTCCAGCACAGACACCTTTAGCTTACAGGGGAGAAAGTGGGTGGCTGCATGCCCACGAGTGCCTGGAGGAAGCTTGGGGAGCATTATTGGTGGGGTTTAAAGTTTAAAAAATGTATGAAGTTGTGTTACAGTGAGCAATAAGGGTGGTAATGGCAAATTTGCATCCAGGTCTCTTCAGAAGTGACTTGTTTGGGTAACAAAGTTGTTTCTATGTGAAGTGAGAGAGAAACTAAAACCTCATTCCAGGAAAAACTCAAGCCAGAGCTCTTAAGAGATGGGCAAAGATATCAGTGACTGGAAAGAGAAGCTGTTAAATTCCCAGAATGTTTTAGCTGTTAAATTCCCAGAATGTTTTAGCCAAAGCTCAGGTTTCAGGTTTAAGTATGAAACAGAAGGAACAGTAAATCTCCCTCATTAAAGGCAACTTTCAGGTGCTCTGGGAGTGTCAGGGAGCCCAAAGGTGTCAGGACTTTGAGCTCCAGCCCTTGGAGGGGTTGCCATGCCCGGCAGGGACGATGCCCATTCTCCATTAATGCCTCTCCACAAGGGATGTTTGTGTGCAAGCACTGCTGCTGAGATAATGAGGAAATGGTGTGGTTTTAGTGCTGCCTCATCATGGAATGTTCAGGTGCTGGGGTGAGATAATTGCCCAAGCTTGAGGACATCAGAACAGGGCAGGCTCTTGATTTCCAGAGGGAATCACCAGTGAAGCATTGCCTGACACTTCCTCAGCTGCTGTGAAATTCCCTTTCTGCTGAAACCACTGAGTAATTCCTTAGGGCACATCTGGGATGTGGGGCAGGGCTGCCTGGCCAAGCTTCCGGCAGGGCTGCCTGGCCAAGCTTCCACCAGGGCTTTTTCTCCTCAAGATGAGCTTCAGAGTCTTCATTCAAGCCCAGACCAGAGCACAGGAGGAGGAAGTTGATGTTTGAGCTCTTAGTTCTTATTAAAATCATTTGTCTGCTCCCTAAGAAAACCTCTTCCCAGGGAAGAGGGGGGGTATTTATTAATAAAATAAATCAGAGTAGGCAGCCAGGCACGGGCAGGAGCAGTGGGGACATGGGGAGCTCTGTGGGGGAGTGGCTTTACTACTACTTCCTGCACATAAAATAGGCTAAATTGCTTGAGGAGAGGCAATAAAAAAACGTGGAGCATTCCTGTACTAATTCACAGAAGCCAGGGAGGGGAGGCATGGATAGGGGGGGTTTCCTGCAGTCCCAGGGAGCAGAAGGGCACAGCCCTGGCTCTGGAGGAGCTCCTGAGCAGCTGGGGTTGGGAATTCCAGCTGGTGAATTCCTGGGTGAAGCTTGAAGAGAACAAAATCTGTGTTTTCTGATTACACAAGGGGGAGAATTGATCTCCCTGTTACTTCTGCAAAGCAGCCTTGGACGGCCAAGGAGAGGGAGCTTCTGCAGGTGTTATCCTGTCCTAACAGGGAATTGTAGGTGACTTTGGGATTGGACTGGCTGGTGTGTGTGCAAGGGACTGGAGAAGTCTCTCTGTGAGAGCTTCCTCTGAGGTTTCTTGGCTGGAAGTCAGGACTGACAGCTCGGGTGCTGCCTGAGTTTCCATGGAGTCCCTGTTCCTGCAGCAACAGGGAACAGTCCTGGCTGGTGGCTGCTGCCTTTTGGGAGCTTCAGCCTCATGAAAAAGGCAAAGAGTGAAGTGTACCAAGTACTGATGGAAAAATGACATTGATGCTTAATTCCAGCCGTTCATTTGGAGCTGCTGCCTGCCTTCATAAACAGGGAAAGACAAGACAACTGTTCCTGTAATGAATAAACATAAAATGACTGTGAGTGCACCTTAGTCATATTTAATTTATGAATTTAGTTTTGCTTCATGGACCTTGCCCTGAGAATGCTTGCACTGGAAAGACTGAGGGATTCATTTTCGGTGTAAATCAGGGGCTCCGTTTCAAGCCATCACTCCAGGTTTGATTTATTGATTATCTAATCAAATAAACGGAGAAAGAAAACGCTGCACTGTAAATCCTCCGTGTGCCAGGAGAAGCAGATCCCCAGCCCAGCTCTGGTCTCTGCAGAAGCTTTTCCTCTTCCTGCAGTCCCTCGTGGCTCAGGGCTGTTCTGGGAGCCACGGGGCACAGGAAAGCCTCGGTGCCAGCTGTCAGGAAGTCCTGAGTCAAGGAGAGCGGGAGCCAGCATCTGTTGTTTCCAGGGCTGGCAGAACATGCAGGCAGGAGCTGGGAAGGATCCTGGAAGGTGAGAATTACATAAGCAGCCCTCCCTGATAAATCCCTGCCAGGGCTGCTGCGCTGTGCCTTGGCCCTGGGTCGAAGTCCTGGGAAAGGAGTGGGACCCTGCAGCTGCTGCAGGGCTGGTAACCAGGGAGAGCTGGATTTACCTGTGGAGCCTTGTGCCAAGGGCTCCCCGCTCCCCTCCTGGCACCCACTGCCATGGGGAGAGGGAGAGACCCAGGTCAGAGAAGGAGAACTCTGCTGGGAGGGTTCAGCTGCTCCCTGGTCCCTGGCTGGGGGGAGCCCTGGAAGGACCTGTCACGGTCCCCATCCTGCAAGGGAGGGAGCAGAGCTGGGCTTCGTGTTTTCATAGATCCTCCCTCCCTCCTGGCAGGATGATCCCAGAGCCACACAGGTGGGTGGGTGTGGGGGCCAGGAGAGCTTTTACCCGCCTGTTCAGACTCTGCACTGGTGGTCCAAGGGCTCTTCCTTGGGCTTTCTTTAATTTATTCCCAGAGAAGCTGGATTTTCATTAAGGTGTAGGTGTCATCTCTCCCCTCTCAAATTCCTTTGATGTATTTTAGCTCAGGTTTGTTTATTGCTTTTCATTAGGGGTCGTTTGTCATTGCTTGTCTAATAGGTGTTGTGCTGAAATAAAGTGCTTTTTTCTTTGCCAGGAGGAAAGGTGGAGGGTAGGCTTCTTATTTTTTATTTATTTTACAGAAGCAGAAGTCCAACTCAGTAACAGCTGTTTTCCAAAGGATAGCATTGTTTGAAGGCAGTGTTTGTAACAGTGACAGAAGATTTAAGGACTTTCTTATTCAGGGAAAACGGGGCTTTTTTGTGGGGAATTTGTCTTCCTTCTCCAAGAGTTACCCTTTATAACAATCAGCATTGAAGGAAGCTGCAGCTCAGCTTCCTTGTAGCTCAGCTCCTTCATTGATCCTGCAGCATGGTTCTGCAGCAGGTGAGTCTTAGATAATTTTTTAAGTATGAAAAGCACCTCATATATAGCTCCTGCTGTGGTTTGGGGTGAGATCTCAGGAGTTTATTCCTTTTGATCCTGTGTTCTGAATAAGGTGGGAGTAGCCATGGTGGGAGCAGCACTGGGGTTGGCCTCGTGCCTGGAGCACAGGTTTTGTAGGGGTGCCATGGAGTGCTGAAACCTGGAGCTGTGGGGTGTGAATAAATGTCATCAAATGGCTCAGAGTGGCTGTGATTGCAGGGCCACTCTCCAATTTCAGGGGGAATTTTTTGTATAATCAAAGCCAGGTGACACAAGGGCATCGTTTTCAGAGCAGGGAACCAAAACAGGGCTGTTCCTGGTAAACGGTGGTGGAAACCTGAACATCCCAGGGATTTGGGAATGTAGCCATGCCTGTTTGGCCAGCAGCCCTTGATTAGCAGGAAAAGAAAGATTTCAGTGTGTTCTGAGCTGGCTGTACCAGGGCTGTGCTCCCTCTTTGATCTCAGGTTTGCTATGTGATGCTTCTCAGCCGAGGAGAGCGAAGAGAGAAATCTGTGTTGTACCGAGATCAGACCCGCAGCGTGCGGAGGGGACGGGAGCCACGGGCACTGTGGCATCACTCAGCCAACTCCTGGACTCCTGGGGGTCACTGGTCCTTTTTGTGTGTGTTCCTGTCCTGGCAGATCCCTGAGGAGCATGACCTGGAGAGCCAGATCCGCAAGGAGCGGGAGTGGCGCTTCCTGCGCAACGCCCGCGTCAGGAAACAGGCCCAGAAGATCATCCAGAAGGGTGAGTGCTGCCCTTGCTCTGCACTGTGCTGTGAAACCCAATCAGCCATGATCCCAATTAGTGGTGGCCCTGTGCAGCCCCTCCCACTGGTGCCTGTTCCCTGCTGGTGCAGGGCAGGTGCTGCTGCAGCTGCAGGTGTTTCCCTGCTGCTGCAGCTCCAGGTGTTTCCCTGCTGCTGCAGCTCCAGGTGTTTCCCTGCTGCTGCTGCAGCTCCAGGTGTTTCCCTGCTGCTGCTGCAGCTCCAGGTGTTTCCCTGCTGCTGCTGCAGCTCCAGGTGTTTCCCTGCTGCTGCTGCAGCTCCAGGTGTTTCCCTGCTGCTGCTGCAGGTGTTTTGCTGCTGCTGCAGCTCCTGGTGTTTTGCTGCTGCTGCAGCTCCAGGTGTTTCCCTGCTACAGCTCCAGGTGTTTCCCTGCTGCTGCTGCAGCTCCAGGTGTTTCCCTGCTGCTGCTGCAGCTCCAGGTGTTTCCCTGCTACAGCTCCAGGTGTTTTGCTGCTGCTGCTGCAGCTCCAGGTGTTTCCCTGCTACAGCTCCAGGTGTTTTGCTGCTGCTGCTGCAGCTCCAGGTGTTTCCCTGCTGCTGCAGCTCCAGGTGTTTTGCTGCTGCTGCAGCTCCAGGTGTTTCCCTGCTGCAGCTCCAGGTGTTTCCCTGCTGCTCCCCCACCTCTCTGCTCTCAGCTGCTGGCCGTGGTCACCAGCTCAGCCTCTGCTTTTAAGGGGATACAAGGTGGAATGCTGGAGGGTCAAATCCAGAGCTGCAGGCTTAGGGTTTGTGGGACAGATATGGTCATGGCAGACCGTGGAGCTGTAAGTGCTGGTTCACTCAGTGTACCCCATTTTATTTGGGATATTTGTGCCTGTGGGTTGTGTGTGCTGCTCCCAGCGAGCCTCAGGTCTGTGCTGCATCAGCAGGAGCTCCCCAGGAACCTGGGGTTGAATCTCTGGGGCTCTCTGAGGCAGCTTTGGGCTGGACTTCTCTCAGCACAGGAATTTATTTGAATAAAGTGGAACCTAATGAAGCTTCCCAAGGAATTTGCATTCCTCAGTTTTTCCCTGCTTGTGTGCCCTGAGCAGCAGAGGCTGGGGACCCACAGTTCTAGGAGCTCCTGGTGTCCTCTCCGTGGCATTCCCAGGAGCAGGCCTGGGCTGGGGACTGCTCCTCCCAGGGATGCTTTTGGAGGCACACAGGGCTGGAAATCCCCATGTGCTGAAGGAAAAGTGCCCAGGGCTCAGCCCTGTCCCTGGGAGGCTGCTCCTGTGAGTGCAGCGTGGAGCTTCATGCTGGGAAACTGCAGAATATCATCAACCAGAGAAGTACAGAAATGATCCTGGAGCTCAGGAGATGGCCTGGGAGATCTGATGGAATACAAAGAAGGGTATTTTTCATGCTTGCCTGGAGAAGTTAAATCTCTTTCTAGACAGTGTTCATATTTGGTTGCTTGACCTGAGTGACTGAAATGCCACTATTCATTTAAAAAATAATGAAAATGTGAAATATTAAAAAGAATTAAAGTAGACTTACAAGCTTTTAATGAAAATTAGGTTCAATGGATGCATTCTAAAACAAGCTTGGGTTGAATGGATGTCTCCTGGGTTTAGGGGTTTGTGTGATGAATTCAGAGAGTGCCAGAACCCAGCAGTGCCGGGGTCCCAGCACTGTTTGTGAATAGCAAACTGCTCTGAAGACAAGATGGGAAAAGTCTTTACCCGTCATTTTAAGGTCTCAATGGAAAATACATTTTTCATTTGCAAATTAACCTAAAATTGAAGGGAACTCGAATGGAAGGTTAAATAAATAATCCACAAGCTGCAGTGAAACACTGTATTTTAAACTGAAAAAAGGCATTTTCATATTTTATATTTTGAAGAAATAGTGTTGGTTTTTCCCTCAGCACAACCTGGCTTTTCCCTGGGTGTGGCTGGGCTTGCTCTCCTTGCTTGCCAGTGTGAAGGATGACGGGTTTGTCACCACAGGTCTTGGTTTGTCACCTCAAGACCTGAGACAGCTGGGGGGGTCTGAGAAACTCCTGGAAGGAGGGAAGGGCTGGGCTGTCCTGGTGGGACCAGGGGCGGGGTGGCTGGTGGCACTGGGAAGCGGGGGCTGTCCATCCCTGGAGACATCAGGTGTGGGCTGAGCTGGCTGCTGTCCCCGCAGGCATTTCCCGGCTGGACGATCAGATCTTCCTCAACAGGAACCCGGGCGTGCCCTCCGTGGTGAAGTTCCACCCCTTCACCCCCTGCATCGCCGTGGCCGACAAGGACAGCATCTGGTGAGGGCTGGGGACCCGGGGGTCACAGCAGGGACAGCAGCTGCTCAGGGCTGGGGGTCACAGCTGGGCCCCTGTCCTGGCTCTCTCTCAGCAGGTGGAGGTGTTGAAATCCTGCCCTGTCAGGGTGGGCAGGCCCTGGCACAGGGTGCCCCGAGCAGCTGTGGCTGCCCCTGGATCCCTGGAAATATCCAAGGCCAGGCTTGGAACACCCTGGGACAGTGGGGGTGTCCCTGCCATGGCAGGGGTGGCACTGGATGGGCTTTGAGGTGGTTGCAGTCCAAACCATTCCATGATTCCATGATGTGTTATTAATCAAATGATGCCAGACTCCAAAGGAGAAATCCCAAACTGGGTAACGAGTGCATCTCTCTACAGCTGGCACAGAGAGGTGAAAGCTCACGTGCTGTTTCTTCCTCCCACAGTTTTTGGGACTGGGAGAAGGGGGAGAAGCTGGACTATTTCCATAACGGGAACCCTCGGTACACGCGGATCACGGCCATGGAGTACCTGAACGGCCAGGACTGCTCCCTGCTGCTCACTGCCACAGGTAAAGGACACTGTGTCCCACCGGGGGGCCTGGAACAGTGCCAGTCCAGGTGAGCTGATCTGGACCCCGTTCTCTCCTCTCCATGGACTGGTCCCAGCCTCCTTCCCTTGACGCTGTTGAGCCAGGGATGGGCGAAACGACTCGCACAATTTCAGAAGGCAGATGAGTGTTTATTTAAAAGCACTTCTCTCTTTTATAGAGAGCATCATGAACATTAATTCCATTGTCTTAAAGTAAAAACATTTCACCTGATTGGTACCCTGGACTTAGGTCAGTGTGGTAGAACACATCTATAAACAATCTGAATGGAAAGCAAGATAACAGATTGTCTACATTCCTCTCGGACCTTTTCCCAGGCTTAGCCTGGCAGAAATCTTTCTCTTTTTCTCTCTGACTGAACTGAGAATATCCACACCCCCCTGCACTGAGCTGCCTGCTCTCAGCTCAGGAGGCATTTCCGGGCTCAAACTTGCACCTTCTACCTGGCAGTACTCAGATCTCTCAGGCAGACTTTCCAAGGACTGACCAGTCCAACACTTGCTGAAGCCATTCCCATCGGAGTCTTTGCTTGTCACTGCAAGGTTGTGGTCACCCCCTCCTGTGGCACACCTGGGGAAAGGTGATTTCAGTTGGGTAAAGCTGCTTCCAGAGCTGAAATCGTGCAGCAGCCAAAATACAGGAACTGCAGTTCTGCTCCTTGTGCTCCTTCTGCTCCTTGTGTGTATTCACATAGAGCAGGCAGGGCTCAGCCTCAGCAGCAAACCCCTCAGGTGGTTCTGAGTTTCTCTGTAGTTCATATCTCACCTAAGCAGGGGCCTACATGAGGAGATCTTGGCCAGTCTCTGGTCTGTAAAGCTGTGAGTCAGATCTGCTCCTCTCCCAAGGAACCATTCCAAACCTGGCACTCAGAGTGTTTTCAACAGCTTCTCCAGCTTCCTGCTCAACTGTACAGGTTGGGTGTAATTAAGGGAGGGGGAAGGGGAGCTGAGAGAGCCTTTAGGACATATTTCTTTCAATTTATTGATTCTTAGCACAAAAGTTTCACAGATGGGGAGCAAATTGAAAAAAATACACAATGTTCTTGAAAGGTTTGCTGCTGATGGGCTGGGCTTTGATGCTGCTGCCTCTATGGGGCTGTTTTGTGTTGAGTGGGTACTTGTGTGGCCCTCAGCACCAATCCAGAGATGAATCCTGGAGAAAATGAATGTCAAGGAAATGGAGAGACATTGAATGTCAGCTGTTGTTCAAGGGAGGAGTAAAGCTCTTCTAGAACAGCTCCAGTAGAACAAAGCCTTAGGTTTCGTGGATGTAAATGAGAGAGGGAAAACAACTCCAACAGAAAGTGTTCAAGTGACACTCTGGGATTTGGGGTCTGTGTGACTTCAGTTCTGCTTCTCCTCTTCTTCCTCGTGCACAAGGAGCTGCAGGAGCTGCACCAGCAGTGACTTTGCTTTGTGTTCTCTCTCTGTGCTCCCCAAGACGATGGTGCCATCAGAGTGTGGAAGAATTTTGCAGACCTGGAGAAAAACCCGGAGATGGTGACAGCCTGGCAGGGGCTGTCAGACATGCTGCCAACCACACGAGGTGGGTGCCACTGAGGTTTTTATGGGGAAGGTGAAAAGCAGCCTTTGAGCAGCTTTGTGGGTGGCACCTGTGACCTCCTTTAGCCCCAGCTTCAATTTTGGCTCTTGCTCTTCCCTGTTTATTGTGGGTCAGGAGGTGGCAGAGGAACGTGTGGTCTAAATCTGGCACATGCAGAAGGACAGCACAGTGAGACATTGGCCTGCTTGGAATGTTAGGAAAGCTGGGCAGAAAAGGGTGTAAAAAGGAGCATTGGCATCCAGCCACACATGGGATGAAGCCAGAAAACCAGTTTGTGTAACCCTGAAATCTGTTTTAGGACGTTAAAGGAGGGTTTAGGACGTTAAAGGAGGTTTTGGGATGTTAAAGGAGGTTTTAGGACATTACAGGAGGTTTTAGGATGTTAAAGCAGGTTTAGGGATATTGAGGGAGGTTTTAGGATATTGGAGGAGGTTTTGCAGCATTCCAGGAGGTGGATGTTCCCTCCTTCCCAGACCCCATCAGGTGCTAATGCTCTAATGGCAATTCTGTGTCACTTGAATATTTCTAATCAAGGCTGCAGGTTTTCCTGTGTGTGCTGTGGCTCAATCAGCACTTTATGGGATTGATGAGGAAGTGCTGGATGAGGCTGCCTGGCCCGTGCTGTGCAGGAGGTCAGATGAGATGACCATCATCATTCATCCTGACCTTAAAAGCTGACAGTTCTCATTTCTGAGCTGATGTGGTTCGTCCCAGGAGCCTGACACAGCTCTTTCAGCTGTTCATTGGATTTCCTGGGGCTGCCTCGTGTGTGTTGTTTTCCCCTGCCCCCTCCCCTGTGTCTCAGGGAACAGAGGCTGTGTTTGAGGCTCTGCCCAGGACTGATGAAGAGCTGCTGGAATTCAGAGCCTGCTGTGCAAATGGCAGAACCTGCTCTTTCCAAGGTGGCAGCAGGAGCAGGAGGGGCTGCTGTGAGCAGGTACAAGGAGCCCAGGAGTGGTGACAAGTCGCTCTTTGTGCTGTCACTCTGTAGTTCTGTGCCAACAAACAGCAGCTTTTCTGGCTGCTGCTTGGAGTTTCCCATCCCTGGATTCAGGATCTGGTTCCTTGGAGCTGGGAATGCCCCCAGGCTGCCCTGGCCATGGCTCTGGTCCTGGGCAGGGAGGGTGCTGGACTGGAACTCCCCCTGCCCAGTCCCACTGTCCTGCCTTCCCTTCCATGTGCACTGCCAGGGCAGAGCCTCTGCTGCTTGTGCCTCACTCTGGACAGGATTTAACACCCAGAAAGGATTTCCAGTGTCTGACACTGCTGAGAGAGCTCTGAGAGCTGGGGGTTCCATTTGCCAAAACAGGACTGGGGAAACGTTTAAATCTGTTCTCTTTAGGATTGGGGTTTTTTTCCCCCTTGGCTTTTTCTTTCCCTTGTGGACTGGAGCAGTCTGGGGCCTTCTTTGCCTTCCACCTTTCCAGCAGATTGGGCAGCAGAGAAGGACAGATCTGTTTGTGGAGAGAGAAATAAATGTAGCCACTTGAAAAGAGCTAAGTGGAGCAAGTCCCCGTGGAGATGAGAGTCTTCAGAGTCATCTGCTGCCAGGACCACAGCTGTGGTCCAGCACTGGCTCACAAAACTGAGGATGCATTTTGAAGCTGCAGAGCTCAGGAGTTTTACTGGAGTTTGTTTGCTCACACTATTGATTTCCTTCCCTCCTCTCCCAGCTTTTCCCCTGTGCCATAATGCCACACTCATCTCTGAACTGCACTTGAGAACAGCCAGAACTTGACTTTCAGGGCCATTTCCACACTTAGAGAAGGGGAGAGGAACATGTAATGCCTAAACACATCCTTGGGAAGCTTTGGAAGCAGCCCTGGGTTGTTTGAGATGGACAGTGACATGCTCAGGGGCTGCCTGAAAGGGGAAGCAGCCCTGGGCAGGCTCAGAACTTGCACGTTTCCACTGGGAGGGCAGAGCTGAGCTGTCCCAGCCGGTTCCCTGGCTGCCCTCCCAGCTGTGGGCACACACACTGATCTGTGGCAGGAGCCCTGAGCTCCCACGGATTTGTGCAGATGCCAGGAGCTCCTTGGATGTCTGTCTGTCCGTCCTGGCTGTGCTGAGAGCAGGGCCCAGCTGGGACAGGAGGGTTCCTGGTCCCTGCAGAGCTGTCAGCCCTGTGCTGCTGTCAGAGCCTGCTGCACACAGGCTGCTGCCCTCCCAAAAATGCTGTGCTGCAGTGACTGAGGGAGGCATGTGCTGCTCTGGGTGCTGCTGCTTCTTCCACATTCCTCCATTTGAGCTGCCGTTTCCAGTCCCTGCTTTAGGCTGGGTTTTGCTCTGGCTGGCTGACCCCGAGCAGCACGCCCTGATCCCTGTCTCCCCACAGGTCTGGCCCGGAGGGTGTCCATCTATCTGGACAGAAGCAAGCAGGGAGGTGAGTGCTGCTCCTGTTCCCGTGCTCAGGGGGGTGGGCAGGAGCTCCTCGGGGTGGTTGGTTGGGGTTTTGGTTTGGTTTGAGGGATCTCTGGGTCCCTGTGGCTCCTGGGAAGCTTTGCCTCCAGCTCTGCCATGCCCTGCCCCGTGTCTGTGCCCGGCGCAGCTGTGAGGAGTGCAGGGAGGGATCTGTGCTCCCTGGGCAGGCACAGGCCCTGCTGGGGTAAGGGAATCTTCCTGTCAGCCTCTCTGAGCTCCCTCAGCCACAGGAGGTGGGGGGGATTTGGGAGTCTCTCTTTTCCAGGGGCATTTCAAAGCATCCCTGGGCAGAAGGGTTTGAGAGCGAGGTTCCAAATGGAGCCAGCATAAAGCTGCTGTGGGTTTGGCTGGGGTTTATCTGTAACACACCTGGCCTGTAGAGATCCTGTGGAAAGGAGATGCTGGGGGGTCTTTCCCAGTAGCCTCAGAATTGTGAACCCTTGGCAGAGATAAGCCAGAGAGGAAAGAGGGGAAATGTAGGTTGGATCCAGGTGAGGAATTCTTCCCTGTGAGGGTGGGCAGGCCCTGGCACAGGGAGCCCAGAGCAGCTGTGGCTGCCCCTGGATCCCTGGAAATGCCCAAGGCCAGGCTGGACAGAGCTGGGAGCAGCCTGGGACAGTGGGGGTGTCCCTGCCACGGCAGGGGTGGCACTGGATGGGCTGTGCCCAACCCAAATCCTTCTGGGATTCCGGGACTCTAATAAATGTCACAAATTCCACTCTGCTGCCTGGAGGGGAGGTGAAGAAGTCCCCAGACTTCTCCCACAGAATCTGCAGGGTCTGTGAGGCTCTGGATCCTGACTCCTTTCCCACGGGGGCGGGGAGCAGATGGTCGATGTGTCAGGGCATCCCGGGGCCCATCCGGGCTGCTCGCGGTGGAGGTGTCACCTCAGGATGTTCATCAATTATTGATATTTGCTGACTGATCAGAGCTGGCTCTGTCTGTACTGATTAATCACCCAGGCTCCTGGCAGGGGCTGATTCAGAGCTCGTTAGTGGAGTTCAGCAGATCCCTGTGGCTGAGGGAGCTGGGGCAGGAGCGAGCAGAGCTGATGTGTGGCTGCTGCTGCTGCCTGGCTGTGGAATCCCCCAGCCAAGACTAAAATTAGCAGGGCTTGGCTGCAGGGAATCCCTGGGCAGGAGCAGGTTCAGGGAATCCCGGAGCCGGTCGATGCCGCTGCTGCCGGGCCCGGGCAGCCCCTGCTCAGGGCAGGGCCGGGCCATGAAAGCCTTCTCCAGCTGCCTCTGCTCTCCTGGTGACAAAGGCAGCACCAGCATTCCCCCTTCCCTCTGGAGAGCTGTAAAAAATGTATGGAACTGGTGCTCTCCTGGCAGCAAAGTACATCAGCAGTGCTTGGATACTGCCCCAGCCCTGGGAGTGTCCCAGGCCAGGCTGGATGGGGCTGGGAGCAGGGGGACAGCTCCAGCCTGCACCAGGAGCTGCTCAAGGAGCTGCACCAGCCTCAGGCTCATCCTGGAGAGCAAGGGCAGAGGGAAGGCCAGGAAGGCTTCCCACACCTCCCAGGAGCCCACTTCAGCAGTGAGGGCTGACACAGCTCTGGTCAGAAAAAAAAAAATCAAAATCACTGGAGAAATGGCAGCTCCAGGGGTTTGTGTTCTTTTAATTGAATTCCCAGCATCCCAGCTCCTGCTGTCCCTCGCTGCAGAGTCCTTGGCAGGAGGAGGGTGACACTTTTTGAGAGAATGTTGTAGAAATTAATGATGAGTGAGGTCATCCAACCCTCCCACTGCTTCCTGGAAATTAAAGCAGGGATGTGCTTCACTGCTCAACCAGGAGGGCCCATGATTAAAAAATGATCGGTCAGAGTCCAGCATGCTTTTGTGTTGTGTTCCATGGAGGTATTCCTGATTCCATTGAAATGCCAAGGACAGCCTGGCCACCTTCCGTGACGTTCCAAGGCAGTGCAGATGTTGGGAATACAGCTGCTTTCACCACGCCAGTACTGGAATTTATCCATGCAATTGTCCCATCCAGGCAAATATCTCTGGCTCAGGGGCAATCCTGAGGGAACAGCCATGGGAAGTTCTACCTTCAGGAGCAGCTGCTGGTGTGGATAAACTCAGCCATACAGACCTGCCAGTGCTGGCTTTAAAAGGCTCAAAAACAACAACAAAAAATACCCCGTACCAAAAAACAGCCCCTCCACCACAGCCATTTAAAAATCCCTTTCCCTGAGCTGTGGAAGATTTGCTGCTCATTATCTAAGAACATAATATCCCTTAGGGGAAAATTGTGCTCTTAGCTCCTGATGCATTGCAGCAGTGCAGGGCTGGTTCCTGCAGCTCGTGGATTCTGGGAGCCCCAGCATTCCAGCACTGCCCTGTGCCAGGGGCTGTGCCAGCTCTGTCCCTGTGTGCTCCTCTCAGGAGGTGTGACAGGGCAGGCAGAGCCAGCTCCGGGGCTGTGCAGGTGCTCAGAGCAGCACCTGGGGGCAGGAGGGGCTGAGTGAGGAGTAGCTCAGGTGCTCAGAGCAGCACCTGGGAGCAGGAGGGGCTGGGGAGCAGCTCAGGTGCCAAAGCCCTGTGGGTGGGCTGCAAGGCTCAGTTGTAACATCCTGGCGTAGGACCTCTGTTAATTAAAAAGGAAATGATCATTAGTATTCAATCCCACGTTCTCTCCTCATCCCAAAATGCTCTGAGTTGAGCATGGAAACATAAGCCAATCCTGGATCATCTCTGCCATGCTTGTACATAGAAATAGTTCAGCTATTTCTGTCTCATTCCATACTGTGAGTGCCAGCTCTGGATGGAACATTTCACAGTCAGAGGAAGCTTTCCTTCCCCTCACACACTTCCAAGTGACTGACATTTCTGTATGAGGGCTTTTCTGCTCTTCAGACAGGTTGGAATTCTGGTTCAGCATTCCCAGTTGCATCCCCTTTTTGGCCAGGGCACAAGTGGGGTGCAGCAGGAGCAGGGCTCAGCACAGGCACCTTTGCAGACAGGACCCACCACCTCCAGGCAGATCCTTGCTTTGGGATGATCCAAATCCTGCTCTTGCCTCTTCCAGGGAGCAGCAGTTATCCCTGAGTTGAATTATTTAAGTTTTAATAAGAAAGGCAGGAACTGCAAGGTCTTGAGCCACACCATAGCCAGCATCATCCCTGGAAGAGTCCAGGGTCAGGTTGGACAGGTTGGAGCTACCTGGGGTAGTGGGAGGTGTCCCTGCCATGGCAGGGGTGGAATGAGGTGGTTGTTAAGGTCCTTTCCAGCCCAAACCATTCCAGCATTCCGTGATCATCTCCCTCTTTTTTTCCAGCCTGGTTTGGGAGTGAACCCTTGTCCTTTCCATCTGCTTGTCTCTCATGGCAACCTTTGTGTAATCCCTCTGGAGCCTCTTCCCTCAGTGAGACTTTCCCTGCCCATCTGGGTGTCCTTGCTGAATATCATCAGTGGCAAACTCCTGACAGGCACACCAAGAGAGGCACCAAAAATGCCAACTCTGCCCCAAGCTCACCTTCCCTGTGCCCTCCACAGAACAGCCCCTGGAACCACAGCTGGACAGGTCTTGGTGCTGGTCAGAAAGAAAACTTTTCTTCAAGCTGGGCAATGTTGCTGGGAAACTGTGAGCTTTGGAGCTGCCTGGGAGCTCTTTGCCTGCTGAACTCTGTGGGGGATGGAAATGGCCAGATCCATCTCAGCTGCCAGGTTTATCCTGTCGCACGGGCCCTAAAGAGATGACAAATGCAAACACTTCAGTGCTGTTTATCATCTCCATCACTGCTGCTTGTTTGCCTGCCTCTCCAGCCCTGTGAGCTGCCAGTCTGAAGGAACAATCCATTTGACTAAGGATAAGGATCCAGGCTCCCAGGTCAGCCCAGAGTCCCCAGTTTCCTGCAGTGAGGGGAGGGACTGCCAGTAAACATCAGTGACCGCCTCCATGGATGGGGCAGGACCAGGAATCGGCTCGGATGTGATGCTCAGGAAGGGGAGAGGGGCAGAATGTTTTCTCTGAAGCTGTGCAAAACAAGGTCATTGCATGATGCCGGGGGAGAACTCGGTGTTCATAGGATGTGTCTGCTGCTTCCTTTGTGCTCTGTAACCGTGGATGTTCTGGTACAAGGTACTTGTGGCCCTTTGGTGATAAAAGAGCACGTTGGGGCAGGCTTAGATTTCCTGCTGGGGATGATTCCTGGCAGCAAATCCAGACAAATGCACGTTTTTACCTTGTGGACAAGCACGTTGTGGAGTGGAGACAGGGGGATGGTGCTGAAGGCACTGAGAGTGCTCGGGGCAGCAGCTGCAGTCCTGATGCATTGCAGAGGGTTCTGACTCCAGTTCTGTGTGGTTATGAAACACTGCTCAGCACCAGAGACTCGGTCTGGCATGGAGGAGAGCGTGGACAACTGCTCTGGGGCAGGGATGCTGCTCTGGGGCAGGAATTCTGCTGCTGTCCCTGCCCTCCTGGAAATAGACACCAAGGCTGGAGTTCTTCTCTGGTTCCCTCCTGTGGTGCCCCCGGGGTTTTTGACCTTGTGCTGAACTTCCCCTGGAGATCGGTCTGTGCCCTCAGGGGTGAGGAGCAGAAGCTCTTGTGAGGGTGTTTGAGCTGCTGTCACTGCAGGGTGTTCCCCTCCTCACCAGTCATGCAGCAAACTGGTTTGTGCTCCCACCAGCTGTTAAATTCATTCTACTGCAGCCCTGACTTGGCTGTTCCTTGGCCAGGAACATCTCCCATATCCTTCTGACAAAAGGAGGAATCAGTCCAGGAGCTCTCAGGTCTTGCTGCGTGAGGTGGCACCAGCTGGGTCTCTTCAGTCAGCATTTAATGTTCTCAGGACGTGCTGGGCACTGCTCTGCCCCTGGCAGTTCCTGGAAGTTGTGCTCCCCTCCCACAGGGACCCGCCGTGCTGGCTTCTCTCAGCTCTCGCACCAGGGGGCAAAGCAGTGTTTGGACTCAGATCCACGAGCAGCTGATTCAGTCCCACCTGGCGGCTGTGCGGGGTGGCTGTGTGTGTAATTTCACATTTCCTCTGGCTCTGACAGTGTCTGAACACGAGGTCGGGAGAGCTGATGCTCCAGGGAGTGCAGCTCTGCCCGGGCTGGCACTGATTGGCACCCCTGCCCTGTTGTGTCTCAGGAGCAGGGATGGTGGTGGACTGGGAACAAGAAACCGGGCTCCTGATGACCTCGGGAGACGTGAGGATAATCCGGATCTGGGACACGGATCGGGAAATGAAAGTACAGGTAACACCTGCCTGCTTGTCCCAGTACCTTTCCCTCCCAGAGCCCATCCCATGGGCCCAGTGCCCTAAAATACCTGGGACTGCTCTGTGAGGGGCTGCCAGCTCCTGCAGCTCCTGCTTCCCTGCCCCAGGGTCACGTTCCCAGGTCCATAAAACCACACAGATACTCTGGGAGTATGTAAGGGCTCTGCTGCAAGCTGCTGTGCTGTTCTGGCTGGGCAGCAATGTTTGGGGGAGCTGAGGCTGTGGAATCCAAAGGCAGGCTCTGGGATGCAGAGGAGGACCCCGGGATGCAGGGGCAGGCTCTGGGATGTGATAGCAGGCTCTGGGATGCTGAGGCAGGCTCTGGGATGTAGAGGAGGACCCTGGGATGCAGAGGCAGGCTCTGGGATGTAGAGGAGGACCCTGGGATGCAGAGGCAGGCTCTGGGATGCAGAGGAGGGCACTGGGATGTGCAGGCAGGCTCTGGGATGCAGGGGCAGGCTCTGGGATGTGCAGGCAGGCTCTGGGATGCAGAGGCAGGCACTGGGATGTGATGGCAGGCTCTGGGATGTGCAGGCAGGCTCTGGGATGCAGGGGCAGGCCCTGGGATGTGATAGCAGGCTCTGGGATGCAGGGGCAGGCTCTGGGATATGCAGGCAGGCTCTGGGATGTGCAGGCAGGCTCTGGGATGTGCAGGCAGGCTCTGGGATGCAGGGGCAGGCTCTGGGATGTGCAGGCAGGCTCTGGGATGTGCAGGCAGGCTCTGGGATGTGATAGCAGGCTCTGGGATGTGATAGCAGGCTCTGGGATGTGCAGGCAGGCTCTGGGATGTGATAGCAGGCTCTGGGATGCAGGGGCAGGCTCTGGGATGCAGGGGCAGGCTCTGGGATGCAGGGGCAGGCTCTGGGATGCAGAGGCAGGCACTGGGATGTGATAGCAGGCTCTGGGATGTGCAGGCAGGCTCTGGGATGTGATAGCGGGCTCTGGGATGTGCAGGCAGGCTCTGGGATGTGCAGGCAAGCTCTGGGATGTGCAGGCAGGCTCTGGGATGTGCAGGCAGGCTCTGGGATGCAGGGGCAGGCTCTGGGATGTGCAGGCAGGCTCTGGGATGTGCAGGCAGGCTCTGGGATGCAGTTGGATTTCACATTAACAGGTACCTGGAGCAGTGTAAAGCCCTGTGAAAGCACACACCCCGCCCTGTGCCGTGGGAGGGGGAAAGGCCCTGCCAGAGCCCATGTCAGCCACAATCACGTGGGAGTTCCTCAGAAATTCCAAGGAGAAGCAGGTGGTCGGTGAGAAGGGAGGCACCATGCTGGAATAAAAAGGAAGCGGAGTTTTCAAAGCTTCTCGAAATTAATTACCCTTGGATGAACATTAATTGCGACACTTTGACCCTGCGATGCAGGATAATTAAGCCTCTGTTCATCTTAATTACTTTCGCATATTATTATTTCTCTGCAAATTAGGGAGCGGCAAAATTCAGGAGGCGAAAATCTTTTAAATGATGATGATTAATGATTGCACCGAAAGTATCTAAAAACATGTTGTTTCTTTTTTTAATTGCAAAGACTGGGTGTTGAAATTCAAGTGATTGGAACTTCCTGACTCAGTAACTCGGAAAGTGAGAATCAGCACAAAGAGCAGCAATAATCGAGGCAGATGAAGGTGCCTCCCTCTTTGAACTACACAAACCCACACCTCTGGGCTGGAGCTGGAGGAACAAGTGCCTCATTTGCACTTCTGCTGAGTGTTGCTGCTTCAAAGGAGGAGCTGGGGGTGGGCAGAGGCTGCAGCAGCCCCAGGCCTGGTGCCTCTCCCTGCTCAGCCCAGGCTGGAGCAGCCAGGGCCGAACCTGCACCGAGGCAAAAGCAGGACTGAGGTGTGGAAAGAGCTCCTGCAGCTCCTGCGCAGGGCCTGGAGCAGCCGGGCTGTGGAAGGTGTGCCCACGGCAGGGCTGGAGTGAGGAGGGCTTTAAGGTCCCTCCCAACCCAGACCATTCCATCGCTGTCATTCCGGCTTTCGCAGCGCTGCTCAGCTTTTTTGGCTGGTTTTAACAAAGTGGTTTTCCTCCCAGCAGGCACGGGCATTATCCTGAGCAATTCTTTTGCCTCCAGAAGTAAAAGGGGGAAGTGGCAGTGTGGGTGCCCGGAGTGTTCCCAGCACAGCTGTCCCTGCAGCTCCAGCTGCCTTTCGCGTGTCCCTTTCCCAGCACACATCTCTAATGAGATGCTCTGGGTGTCCCTGTCACGCGTGTCACAGCAGGGACAGGAGGAGGTGCAGCACTGCCTGGCTTGCTCCGGGGCTGTGCCAGGGGCCAAAGTGTCCCTGGTGGGGATCAGAGGCATGGGAGCTGCCTCCCCCTGCTCCGTGTGGGGATGGGCAGGACCTTGGTTCAGGGCCCTGAGTGAAGTGCTCTGGAGCCAGGCTGTGGTGTGTCACAGCTACAGCTGGTCTGTAAGCTGAACAGATAAAATTGGCCATGACAGACCCCAGCTCCCAGCCTAGTTCATTAAAAAATGGAAGCAAACGAGTCCCCAGGTAAGACAACGATAGGTTAGGCTGGAAGTCAAAGAAGAAGCCCCAGCCAGTCCCATTCATGCCGACATCCAGCAGCCAGTGAGCTAAGCAGTGTTAGGAACCCGACCAGTCAAGTGTTCCAGCAGGAGAACTTTGAACCCCCTGTAAAAGGGGGGTCCACCAATAAACACTGGCTGTTGTCACCTAATCTCAGCGTGCCCAGCCGTGTGCCTGTCTGCAGAGCTGTGACCAACACGGCCCTGCTCTGTGTGTGTGTGTGTCTCACAGGACATTCCCACGGGAGCTGACAGCTGTGTCACCAGCCTGTCCTGCGACTCCCACCGCTCGCTGATCGTGGCGGGGCTGGGCGACGGCTCCATCCGCGTCTTCGACAGGAGGATGGCCCTCAGTGAATGGTAACTCCCGTCCTGCCCGGGCCGGGGCCCTTCCTCTCCTCTCTCCTCTCTCCTCTCCTCTCTCACCCGTGTCCCTCTGTCCCCAGCCGCGTCATGACCTACCGGGAGCACACGGCCTGGGTGGTGAAGGCCTACCTGCAGAAGCACCCCGAGGGCAACATCATGAGCGTCAGGTACAGGGGTTGCTCTCCTGGGGCTGCTTGCCACACTCACAGTTTGATTTTTCCCTCCAAATCCTGGCCCTGGTGCTCCAGCAAAACTCTGGAGTTTGACATTTGCTTCAGTAATTAACTCCTGCTCCAAATTCAGTGGAGAGGAGGCAAAAGGGATGTGGAGCTCTCCTTGGAAGGCTCCAGTGTGGTTTGGGGCTGAACAAGGTGCTGGAATCACCAGGTGTGTGAGGGGAGCAGGAGCTGGCTGTAGAGTATCTTGTGGTGAGGGGTTTTCACTGCCATCTCCATGGGGATGTCTGGGAGAGAGCAGGAGGAGGAAGGTGGATGGTGCATCTGGCAGGCACGTTCCTGGGCAATTCCCTAAATCCATCCCTGCTGCCTGGTAAATACTGCAGCCAGAGCAGCAGGTACTGATTTGGCCATTAAGGAGCAGCAGAACAAAATTTATTGTCACAAAGCCACCGTTTGCACACAAAGAGCCTCTTTCTCTTGATTAGAAAATGGAAACAAAACATAATTTTCTGGGATTCAGAACATTCCTGAAGCGGGGGACGGGCCAGCAAAAATGTATTAAGATTTTCAAACAGGGGATTATGTGATGCAGCTGCCAGATTTGTCGAGCTCCCATATTGGAGTTTTTAATCTTCCTCTCCATAAGCTCCTCCAGCAGCTCCAGGGGTCAGGTCCCTGTGCCCAGGGCTGAGGGCTGGTAGTCCCCTCTCCTCAGAGCTCTTCCAGCCTGGGAGCTGCTCCTGGGGCTGCAGAGCTCTGAGGGAATTTTGGGCTTCAAAAGGTCTGGGTTCTTCCCAGAGGAGCTCAGACTGTGGAGCTGAGGAGCTCCCTTCCAGCTCCTCCCAGTTCCCTCTGCTTCAGCTGGCAGCAAAATCCAAGGAAAACAAATGACAGGACACTGGGAGATGCTGGTGTCCAGACCCCTGGGGTAAAGGATGGCACCAGCACATCCCCTCTGCTTGCAGGTTTCCAAGGCAATTTCCTGCTGTGCAAAGCAGCAGGAATTTGGGGCTGGGTGTATTGGGTGTGCCAGGACAGGGAGGGCACGCTCAGCAATGGGCTGGGAGTGAGAGAGGCTGTGTGGGATCAGCAGTGAGTGGTCAGCAGTGTGGGATCAGCAATTTGGGATCAGCACTGTGGGATCAGAAATTTGGGATCAGCACTGTGGGATCAGAAATTTGGGATCAGCAGTGAGGGATCAGCACTGTCGGATCAGAAATTTGGGATCAGCACTGTTGGATCAGAAATTTGGGATCAGCAGTGTGCGATCAGAAATTTGGGATCAGCAGTGAGGGATCAGCACTGTGGGATCACTCCCGGCTGTTCCCTCAGCACAGAACTGCTGTGGGTGGGATGAAATCATGGTGCTGGTGGGAGCTCAGCCGTGTGTTCCCTGTCCCAATGCCCATGGAGGGGCTGGCTCCTGGGCTCCTGCAGCTGCATTTCCTGGGCTCCGGGGCGGGGCTGAGCCCGTGGCTCTGTGTTGGCAGTGTCAACGGTGACGTGCGGTTCTTCGACCCCCGCATGCCCGAGTCCATGAAGGTGCTGCAGATCGTCAAGGGGCTCACGGCCCTCGACATCCACCCCCAGGCCAACCTCTTTGCATGGTGAGTCCTGCTGCGCTCCCTGAAGCACAGGGAGCTCTGGAGAGAGCCCGGAGGAGGCACCAGGGTGAGCAGAGGGAGGGAGCAGGGCCTGGAGTGCCGGGATGAGGGGGAATGGCTTCCCACTGCCAGAGGGCAGGGTTACATTGGATACTGAGGGGAAATTCTTCCTGGGAGGGTGGGGAGGCCCTGGCACAGGTGCCCAGAGCAGCTGTGGCTGCCCCTGGATCCCTGGAAGTGTCCCAGGCCGGGTTGGATGGAGCTTGGAGCAGCCTGGGACAGTGGAAGGTGTCCCTGCCATGGCAGGGGGTGGAACAAGGTGGGCTTTAGGGTCTCTCTCAACCCCAGCCGTTCCATGGTCCCTGGAGGGGATGTTTTGTCTCCATAGACATCATTCATGGGGTGGTGTTGGCTCTACTGTTTTTAACCCCACCCCATCAGTGCAGCTTCTTTCTTGTGTTTGCTGCTCAGGAGCTTTTTCCCTTTTTAATCCATCAGTGAGCCCTGGACACTGGGTCCCTTTGCAGTGTCTGTGTTTCTGGGCTTTGTGTGGGGACCAGGAGCTGCTCCACAGCCACATGGCCTGAAGCCTATTTGGGGTGCACTGGGTGTGTTTGGGCATCAGCTCTCCGTGTTTCCCTGTCCCAGGTGACCACAGCTCCCTGTGGTTCTGGCCACCAGTTAACGCTCTCCTGTTGAGGTTCGTGGCTGCACTCTGGCCTGGCACACAGCTCAGCCAGGGGCTGTAGCAGCAATTTTGTCCCCTCCCAGCATTCCCAGTGACTCCATGTTCTGCCCCGTCCCTTCCAGTGGCTCCATGAACCAGTTCACTGCCATCTACAACGGGAACGGGGAGCTGATCAACAACATCAAGTACTACGACGGCTTCATGGGACAGCGAGTGGGAGCCATCAGCTGCCTGGCCTTCCATCCTCACTGGGTCTGTATCCCTGCTGGCACTTGGGGCTGGCACAGAGACCCCCCCAGTGTGAAGGGGAGCTCTCCCAGCCCGGTGCTCTGAGCTGCCTCCCAGCCCAGCTCCACAGGGTTCTGTCTCCTGAGCCCTTCCAGCTGAGCTGCAGCTCCCATCCCAGCCCTGCCTCCCAGCACAGGAGCTGTCCTTGGTGCCAGGAGCAGTGCAGGCTCCCACTCCCAAATTCCTGGGCTTGTTCCCTCCCAGCTGTGGCTCGCTGGAGCTGCTCTCACGTGAGGCTGGTGCTGTGCAGGCAAAAAGTGCACCTCAGGAAAACGGGAGAGCTGCAAAAATTAAAGGCACGAGCTGATACAGGCTGGAATGAGGCAGAGCAAAAGGAGATTTTGGAGTTCTGTCACAGCTGGAATGAGGCAGGACAAAAGGAGATTTTGGAGTCTGTCACAGCTGGAATGAGGCAGGACAAAAGGAGATTTTGGAGCTCTGTCACAGCTGGAATGAGGCAGGACAAAAGGAGATTTTGGAGTTCTGTCACAGCTGGAATGAGGCAGAGCAAAAGGAGATTTTGGAGTCTGTCACAGCTGGAATGAGGCAGGACAAAAGGAGATTTTGGAGTCTGTCACAGCTGAGGGGCTCTGCAGTGGTTACACAGGGAGCCTGGTTGCTGCTCAGGGAGGAGGGAGGTCCCATCTCTGGGTAGTGGACTTTGCTCACCCGGGGAGGAGAATAAATGGAGGAGCTGGAAAACTTGAGAAAACAATGAATGGATGGGAAAACAGGAGGGAGTTACAGGAGTTATTTAAGAAACCTGCAGATCAGCTCACAGGTATTTAATATGTAATGGGAAGAGCAGTTTGCTCTTTAAACAAGCAAAGCAAAGCCCTGTCCACGGGGCCAGGTCCCCTCACTGCAGGAAATGCTCATTTTCAGCCCAGGCATGGCTCCTAACGAGCAGATTCACAGTCATTTAGAGAAATTATGTTGGCAGTTGGCAACTAATAGTGCCCATAATTTTTCCCTGTGGCTGAAATGGGCCTATAACTCCTGCAGAGCTGTGGAGCAGCTGGGTGTCCCTGCTGAATGTCACTGTCACCTGTGCCTGTCACTGCTCCACACCTGGACCTTGGCGTTGGTCACAGGAGCTGGGAAGGGGCTGGAGCCCCAGGAGGGGCTGGGGGAGCTGGGAAGGGGCTGGAGCCCCAGGAGGGAGCTGGGAAGGGGCTGGAGCCCCAGGAGGGAGCTGGGAAGGGGCTGGAGCCCCAGGAGGGGCTGGGAGAGCTGGGAAGGGGCTGGAGCCCCAGGAGGGGCTGAGGGAGCTGGGAAGGGAATGGAGCCCCAGGAGGGGCTGGGAAGGGGCTGGAGGGAGCTGGGAAGGGGCTGGAAGGAGCTGGGAAGGGGCTGGAGCCCCAGGAGGGGCTGGGAAGGGGCTGGAGGGAGCTGGGAAGGGGCTGGAAGGAGCTGGGAAGGGGCTGGAGCCCCAGGAGGGGCTGGGAAGGGGCTGGAGGGAGCTGGGAAGGGGCTGGAGCCCCAGGAGGGGCTGGGGGAGCTGGGAAGGGGCTGAACCTAGAGGAAAGGAGGCTCAGGGGGGACCTTGTGGCCCTGCACAACTCCTGCCAGAAGGGGACAGCCGGGGGTGTTGGGCTCTGCTCCAGGGAACGGGGACAGGAGGAGAGGGAACGGCCTCAGGCTGGGCTGGGGAGGCTCAGGGTGGACAGCAGCAGGAATTTCTGCATGGAAAGGGCGCTCAGGCCTTGGAAGTGGCCGGGGAGGCTTGGAGTGCCCATCCCTGGAGGCGTCCCAGGAAGGGCTGGACAGACAAGGTGGGGATGGGTCGCAGGTCGTTCTGGGTGACCGCAGAGGGCTCTCCCAGCCCGGGTGAGTGTGACCGTGCCTGTTTGTCGCTGTGCTCTCCCGCAGCCCCACCTGGCCGTCGGCAGCAATGACTTCTACATCTCGGTGTACTCGGTGGAGAAGAGGATCAGATGACGGCGCCCGCCCGGAGCGGCTCAGGGCAGGGCCTCCCTGTACATAGAGAAATCATCGACTTGAATGTTTCGTGTTGGCTGCTGCTGCACCCCATAACTTGAACATTTGTTCTTCTGACTTAGCTACTGATGGGTTTTGACAAGGGGAAGAGACAATCTCCTGGTTTTGTTTTGTTTTGTTTTCCAGCTATATCCTCTAAAAGCTACAGAAAAGGAACATTTATTTTTGTTTCCAGTGGTTGGCTTCTCTGTCAGAAACACGGCTCCTGAGCTTGGAAGGACTTGGATGAGGCAACGCCCTTGAGAAGGGTCTTGTTTTAGTCTTTGTTCCTTGTTTTGCTGCAGTGTGGGTTCTTCAAGGACTGTCAGGACTCACCAACAGCTCCATGGGACCCTCCAGCTGCTGCCACCCCTGTGCCAAACCCAATTCCTGGGCCAGGGCAGCGCGACCCGAGCATGGGATGTGGCTGCCAGGGAGGCAGGGCAGCGTCTCCTCTGCATGAACATCCTCCTCCTCCTCCCTGCAGCCTCCTCTCCACGGGAAGCAAGGACAGATGGGGAGCTGGTGGCCTGGGCAGGCAGGGATCCTGCGGGAAGGGGCTCAGGGAGATGACAAGAACAGGGCAGGATGTCCCACGCCACAAAGCTGCGTGTGAGGAAGACGAGGAAAGAAAGAGAACGAAGATCTCCAACGAGCCTGGAGCACGTCACTGGTGTCACCACGTTCCACCCAAGCCCACGGTGCCAGTGGGGAGCTGGGGGCACCTCAGGCACTGCCCCTCCTGCTGCCACTGTCCCTGTGCCACCGGCAGCTCCACAGGCACGGAGCTCTGCCCAGCGCCCATCCCGGGCTCTGTGTGCTCCCCACGGCTGCTGTGCACCCAGGAGAGGCTGAGATTTGGGCACTTGGAGCTGCACTCCACGGCTGGGGCTCACCTGCCCCTGTGGAACCAGGCACGGGAGCACCTGGGCACAGAGAATGGCTGAGGAGGAGGAGGAGGAAGGCAGCTCCATCGTCCCAGCTGCCCTGCTCCGTCTTCTGCACCTTCCACGTCTGAATAATGAATGTTTTGTCCCCTGGGATCCGTTCCGGGGCTGGAGATGGCTGTGGGAAGGGAAAGCACGGCCGAAGGACAGGCTTCCTTCCAGAGGTGCAGGACTCACTGCAGGAATTCCCAGTGTTCCTCCAGCCTGTGCCACGGGATCTGCAGGCTCCAGCAAAGAGCACAGAACGAGGGAAGGGCTCAGAACCTTCTGGGAGCAAAAACTGCCAGCTGTGCTGAGGGGATGCAGTGAGGGAAGGGCTCAGAACCCCTCTGTCCCTGTGCCGGCCATGGCTGCACCTCTGGCCCGTGCCCACCCTGCTGCTGCTGCCCCTGGCACCGTGCCCCCGTGTGCTGAGGCACCGGGGCCACCCCGAGGTGCCACAGGCTGGTGGGGACTCTGCCCTGGGGAGGTGGAGCCCACGTCGGGTGCCCCGAGCACCGTCCTCGTCAGGGATCACATCCCAGGATAATGAATCGAAGGCTTTAAACTTAAAAACTACCTAAAACCCCACTTCGAAGTTACCCAGAGTTAATTATGGTCTAACAGAGCTGTGCCTCTTCCCGACCCACTCCGGGGTGGAACCAGAGTTTGGGATCTCACGTAACCCCTTAACATTCACAGCTTCAGAAACAATAGATTTTTAACTCGTATCAGTGTGCTTGTGAAAGGAACAGGACATTCCTGGCGTGGTGGGAGCTGCTGCTCCCCCCTGGCTCCGGTGCAGCCCCGCGTCCAGGACGGGGGATTTTAAGGAATTTGGGCTGTTGGGCTTTTACCTGAGCATGTGTGGGCTGTGCTTCCACAGGTCTGATGCAGAGATTCAATCATGGGATCACAGAGTTTAACCAAGGATCTGGAGAGCGTCCTACCTTAAAAGTTCACTTATCTCTATTTATTTTACAAAAATAAAGTTTAAAACAAAAAATATATAAAAACCCCCACACGATTGTAATGTGAGAGTAAAACGATTACAGACAAATAAATGGTTAATAAAAAATAAATGCAGAAACACTTCCTGGTGTGAGGATCCTTCCGTGGGGCAGGGGGCAGCCGTGGCCCGGGAAGGAGCCAGGGGGGATTTGGGGTGCAGGGCTCGGGGTCTGGCGGGTCACAGGGGGGTGTTGGTGACAGAGGTGTGTGCCAGCCCGGTGGAGCAGCAGGAATGCCAACCCCGAGGTGCAAATGCAGCCCTGGAGCACTGGCTGCAGCCCCGAGGGCTCCGTGGATCCGGGCACACGGTGGGCTCGGGGGCTCTTCCACCCCGAACGATTCCATGCCTCTGGGAACGAGTCTGTGTCCCCATAAGCCCCGACCCCTACAGCCTCCCTGCCAGACCCCACGCCCTGGGTCCAATTCCCGATATCCCAGTGCCTCAATTACCCCATGCCTGTATCATCATTCCCATTCCCAGTTATCCCCATTCCCTATGTTATTATCCCCATCCTCGGTTATTCCTATTCCCTGTGTTATTCCCGATACTCGTATCCCCATTCCCTATTTTATCCTTATTCCCGACATTATTATCCCCACTCCCGATATTTTAATTCCCATTCCCTATATTATTAACCCCATTCCCAGTATTTTTACCCCCATTCCCGATATTATTAACCCCATTCCCAGTATTTTTACCCCCATTCCCGATATTATTAACCCCATTCCCGGTATTTTTATCCCCATTCCGGGTATTTTTACCCCCATTCCCGCTATTTTTACCCCCATTCCGGGTATTTTTATCCCCATTCCGGGTATTTTTACCCCCATTCCGGGTATTTTTACCCCCATTCCCGGTATTTTTACCCCCATTCCGGGTATTTTTACCCCCATTTCCGGTATTTTTACCCCCATTCCCGGTATTTTTACCCCCGTTCCCGGTATTTTTACCCCCATTCCCGGTATTTTTACCCCCATTCCCGGTATTTTTACCCCCATTCCCGCTATTTTTATCCCCATTCCCGGTGTTTTTATCCCCATTCCGGGTATTTTTACCCCCATTCCCGGTATTTTTACCCCCGTTCCCGGTATTTTTACCCCCATTCCGGGTATTTTTACCCCCATTCCCGGTATTTTATCCCCATTCCCGGTATTTTTACCCCCGTTCCCGGTATTTTTACCCCCATTCCCGGTATTTTATCCCCATTCCCGGTATTTTTACCCCCGTTCCCGGTATTTTTACCCCCATTCCGGGTATTTTTACCCCCATTCCCGGTATTTTTAATTCATTCCCATTCCCGCTATTCCCGTCCCCAGGGCGCCCCCCAGCGGCGCGCTGCGGCCGCTGCCGCGCTCGCTGCGCGTTGTGCGGGGCCGGGCCCCTCGCGGCCGCCGTCGGGGGCGGGCCGGGCCGGGCCGGGCAGGAGCGGCCATGGGGAACCTGTTCGGGCGGAAACGGCGGAGCCGCGTCACGGAGCAGGACCGGGCCGTGCTGGTGAGCGGCGGTCGGACCGGCCGTGCTGGGGAGCGGGGGGGAGCGGGACGCACCGGGCCGGGCCGTGCCGGTAAGCCGGGGTGATGGAGCGGGCCGTGCCGGTGAGCGGGGGGGATGGACCGGCCCGGCTGGGGCTGAGCGAGCCCCGGTGCTGTCGGTGACACGGCGGGGACAGACCGGGCGGGGCAGCGGCGCTGCTTGAGGGGGCACTGGAGCTGTCAGAGCTGAGCTGTGACCCTTGTCCGTCCCCCTGTCCATCCCTCCGTCCATCCCTCCGTCCATCCCTCCGTCCATCCCTCTGTCCATCTCTCTGTCCCTCCGTCCCTCTGTCCATCCCTCTGTCCCTCTGTCCATCTCTCTGTCCCTCCGTCCCTCTGTCCATCTCTCCGTCCCTCTGTCCCTCTGTCCATCCCTCCGTCCCTCTGTCCCTCTGTCCGTCCCTCTGTGCGCCCGCCCCGCGTCCCCCGTGTCCGTCTGTCCCGCAGCAACTGAAGCAGCAGCGGGACAAGCTCCGGCAGTACCAGAAGCGGCTGAGCCTGGGGCTGGAGCGGGAGCGGGCGCTGGCCCGGCAGCTGCTCCGGGACGGCAAGAAAGAGTGAGGGGCAGGGCTCAACCGGGCCGCGGGGGTGGCACCGGGAGGGAAACACCGCTGGACCGTGGGAATCGGAATCCCGGAATGCTTTGGCTTGGGAGGGACCTCAAAGCCCATCCCGTTCCACCCCCACCATGGCAGGGACGCCTTCCCCTGTCCCAGGTGCTCCCAGCCCTGCCCAGCCTGGCCTTGGGCACTGCCAGGGATCCAGGGGCAGCCACAGCTGCTCTGGGCACCTGTGCCAGGGCCTCAGCACCTCCCAGGGCAGGATTTATTCCCATTTCCCAGGCTGCTCATCCTCGCTCCTGGCAGGAGCAGGTCCAGGCTCAGTTGCGCTGCACACGGGTTGTCCCCTTTTAGCAGAAGCACAGAACAAGCGTGGCTTTGACGGGGCTCCTTTGGGCCTCAGTTGCTTCACCCCTGTGTGTCCCTCAGGAAAGCCATGCTCCTGCTGAAGAAGAAACGGTACCAGGAGCAGCTGCTGGATAAAACAGAGAACCAGATCAGCAACCTGGAGCGGATGGTGAGCCAGGCCTGGGGGTGTTTGTTCTGGGCTGGGGCTCCCCTGGGATGCCCTGGAATTCCATTCCATTCCAGCTGGCAGGCCCTGGCAGGTGTTCAGCCCTCTGTCCAAGGGCAAACGTCTCCAAAATTGTGCGTGTGCCACGATTTTCCCTGGAGACACAGAGTGGTGTGTCTGGAACCTGCAGGTTCCCTGCTAAAGGTGTGGTTTGGAAATTGCTGGAACGTTACTCACAGGGGGGATGGCTGCACTGGGGCCTTCCTGGCTTGTGTCAGCCCTGTCATTTCAGAACTGGATGTGTTTGGGTTTGGGGACGTCTCACTTGGGACTGGCAGCTGGAAGATCCGGTGAAATCACCTCAGGGGCTGTCAGACCTGCTGGTGCAGCTGCCTGGGCTGAGCTTTTTGTGTGGATGTTTCCTGCTGCTGGTGCCACTGACAGGACAGAGAGCGCTCCACTGATTCCTCCTTGCAGCTTCTCTGGTGGTCCTGGCAGCCTGTGTCTGCCTAAGAATGGCAACCATGGAATTATTTGGGTGGGAAGAGCCCTCTGAGCCCAGTCGCTCCCCAGCACTCCCACTGTCCCCAGCTGCCACATCCCCATTTCTGTTAAATCCCTGCAGGGTTCACAGGGCAGCCTGTGCCAATGCCTGGCCAAAGTGTGACAGGCTCTTCCCTTTCTCCTTGCCACCGCAGGTCCAGGACATTGAATTCACCCAGATTGAAATGAAGGTCATCGAGGGCCTGAAAATAGGCAACGAGTGTCTGAACAAAATGCACCAGGTACCTGGGGCACTTCAGAGGGGCCTGCCTGGAGCTGCCTCCCTGCAGGCCCCTCCCACACCTGGATTTTGGCTCTGCCCTTCAGGTTATGTCCATAGAGGAAGTGGAAAGGATAATAGGAGAAACCCAGGATGCTGTGGAGTACCAGAGGGTGCGTGACGAGGAGCTGGGAGCAGCACCACAGAGCTGCCGGGGTGGGCACTGCATCCCAGAGCCACCAGGCTGGGATGTAATGTCCTTGCCTCTCTCCCACAGCAAATAGACGAGCTCCTGGCTGGCAGCCTGACTGAGGAGGATGAAGATGCCATTCTAGAGGAATTAAATGCTATTACTCAGGTGGGGTTGATATTCTTGTGGTTAAAATCCACATTTTTAGGAAGCTGTTTTTAATAGCAGTTAAAGTGCCTTTTTGCTGCTCTCAGAGCTCAGTCTGGGGGCAAATCTGGGACATTGCCACCCTGGTGTTTGCCCACAGTTGTGCGCTGCGACACGTGTGACACTTTGTCTTTAATGTCCTCGCAGGAACAGTTGGAGCTTCCAGAAGTTCCTTCGGAGCCACTCCCGGAGAAGATCCCAGGTATGTTCTCCTTGCACAGCTTTGCCTTCTCGTGCTCCTGTGCCGTGCAGTGCTCTGAGACCCTCTCGCAGTGTAAGTGTCTTGGGAAATGGGAGGGGACAGCAGCTCCTGGAGTGGGGACAGGCCCAGCTGAGCCCTCGCTCCAGGAGCAGCCGAGGCTCCGCTCGCTGTTCCGTCAACACCTGGTCATTGCCTTGGGGAGCTCCCTGTGTGACCCCTTCTGTTCTTGTCACATCCTGTACCTGCTCTGAGGCAACCTCCTGCCCTGAGACACCTCATTCATCAGGAGGCTCCATGAGGAATTCCCCCCTTGCCTGAGCCAGGCAAGGCTTCCTCCCACAGCCTCGGGCCGGTCCCGTCGTCGCAGAGCAAGGACGGGTATTTTGTGGATGCTGGATTCACCCTGCACAACACTGGATTTCCTTGGGAAATAACTTGGAGCTCTTCCCACCTCACTTCCCAGTGATTTGGAAGCAGCTGGATGAGGATCACTGGATCCCACGGTTCCAGGATTGTCAGAGCATGAGCTCCACACAGCTGAAGGTCCCTGGGTGTTCCTGAGCGATCCGAAGCCTCAGTGGATGGATTTGTGTGGGAATGGAGCTGGGAAGTGGGAGAGCTGACTAAGAAGGTGACCAAGCAGGCCCTGGTGGCCCTGCCTGGCAGGGAAAGAGCCCACTGGGATTCATCAGGTATCTGTGCTAAGGAGCTGAAAACTCAGACTGGTGAAGACTCCTCTCCTGGGACAGCAGAGCCCTGAGCTGCCGCTCACAGGAGCTGGACCTCCCTGCGTGTGCAAAGAGGAGCTGGAAGAAGCCATTTCCCTGTGTGGAATCTGCCCAGGAGCAATCTGGGATGTGGGGAATGGGGCTGGTTTCCTTGGAGCTTGTTTACTCATAAACAGGGCTCAGGTGTCAACACTGAGGCCAAACAAAACACAGCCCATGGGTGAGGGCAGAGCTGGCCCTACTCCTGCTCCTGCCCAGGATCTGTCCCTGGGCTGGGAGCTTGGCTGGGCTGGGCATGTTCTGAAAGTCTGTAATTCTTCAGTGCTGTGAAAAGGGGCATTTCCACATGGGAATGTGGGATTACTGATAACCAGTTTCTCTTAGTTCAGGTGCTGTGCAAGCATTTGCTGCCCTGCAGAGTGGACTCTGAGCCCTGGATCCTTCTCAGGAAATGGCTGCAGGATACTTGCATTCCCTGATTCTGTAACAAGTTTCTTTTCCTTTCACAGAAGTGTCACCCATCAAGAACAGGCCAAAGCCAGAGCTGGTGGCAGCATCTTAACTCCCAGTGCTGGGGATTCCCCCACCAAACTTTCACCCTGGACAGTTTGCCCTCCCAGTGTGCTGGGAACAGGCAATGCCTTGGCAGCATCCCAGCTGTGCTGGGTGGATTGTGGAGCAGGATTCCCTGCACAGGGTGGGGAACCTCAGCTGATTATCGCTCTTGTATCAAGATTGTTTTCTAGTGCTTTCTTTTTTTGTAACTTAAATTCCAAACTCACTCAGCTGCGCTGTCTCGGGATTAAACAGCAACTCTAAATCATCCAAAGCCAAATTTTATTTTGTAGGTTTGATTCTGGTGGTCAGTCTGCCTTTGCTCTGGCCAAATCCCAGGAAATGCCATGCTCAGAGTGACCATGTTTGTGCTGGGCATGGGCTGGGTGAGCACGAGCCCTGTGGAGCACTCCGGTGTCCGTGTCCCTCTGTCCCTTCTCTCTCTGGTTCCATCTGTGCAGCGGTGGCCGTGTCCCTGTCCTGCTGCACTTGGGCGGTGCTGGAGCTCTGGCTCGTGCAGAACCAGCCCCAGGATTTGGTTTGGGCCAGGCTCAGCCTGGCTGCTCAGCCCTGCTCCTGCTGCAGCAGCTCTGGCCCAGAAAAGCCTGACCTGCTGTGAGCTGAGAAGCCGGGCACGGTTCAGCCCTGGCCCCGGAGCCCTGCGGAGCTGAGCAGCCCTGGGCTGGCAGAAATCTCCTGCCATGCCAGCATGGAGCCAGGATTCCTCCCTCGTGGCTCTGCTCCAGCATCAGAGTTCTCCTTTGCCTGGGATGGATGGATCCCACGGACACTGCTCCAGAGCTCCTGCCAGACGTTTCCTCGGGGACTCGGACACGTTTCCTTGGGCTCGTGCTGCTCCGGCCACGGGGCCTGAAGCTCCAGAAATCACCACTCCAAAGTGCTCTGGGAGCAGCTCCAGGGAGCCCCAACCCCTCTGAGGACTCACTCGGATGCTGAAAGGTCTGGAACGCTGCTGGCAGCCAGGTGGTGGCAGATTTGGCTGCTCTTGGAACGAGCTCACCTGCCAGCTTGCAGATGCTCTTCAGGACACTGCAGATCTTTATTTATTACCTTCTTGAAGCCACAACCTTCATTCTGCATTTCTGCAACAGCAGAAGGACCAGAGGGTCCTTGGAGACTTTGTGGAGCTGTCATTGGGCTTGTGGGATCTGGTGCTAGACAAAAAGTGATCCCAGGGACTGGGGAGCTCCCCCGTGGTGCTGGGCCAGCAGCAGCTCTGGGTGGAGTTGTGCTCTCTCCATGTCCTCTCTCCTGTGTTCCAGTGGCTGGCCAGGGCATCCTTGTCTCCTCGTGTGTCCCCAAGGCAGTGAGTGCTTTGGAAGCACCCCATTTCCACCCCCACTGCTGTGTCCTCACAACCCCACAGTCTCTGGCCCTGTGTTTGACAGCAGCACAGTGCTGGCAAAGCAGCTGCTGCCTCTGGAGCTGGCCGAGGCATTGGATGATCCCAGGGCCGTGTCTCTGGTCACCCCAGCCGCTGTGGGGATAGCCAGCTCCTGCTCCCAGCCCTCCCAGGACAGGGTCCTGCTCTGCTCCCGGCGGTTCCTTCTCTCTGCTCAGTCCCGGCTGTGCTGCAACGCAGCCCATTCCCACCAGAGAGAGCCTTGGATTCACCAGTGCCGCGCTGGCAGGAGCATTTCTGGGCAGTGCTTTTCCTTCAGGGCTCCTTCAGCCCGGTGCCAGCCGGGTGCTGGGCTGTTGAACGTGCCCCTGGTTCATCTGTGGGGCACTCCCAGGAAAGGATCTGTCCTGGGAGTGCAGCTTGCACCGCAGCTTTGGGAAAACCCCGTTCCCTGGGATTGGCATCGCCACGGGAGAGGCCTGGGGAGGGTGTGCTGCAGTCCCTCTGCTCCGGTTTCCTCTCTGGTGAACGTCCTGGCAGCAGGAGAGATGAGCCAGCCCTCCCCAGGGATGCTGTGCCAGGCTGGGCCGGGTCCTGGTGGCTGCACTCCCTGTGGGTGTGGAGAGGGAGCGGGGCTGGTGCTGAAGGGGTTAATGCAGCTCCTTCCATTCCTTGTTGCCACAGTGGAGAGGCCATTTACTGATCCAGCAGGAAAGTTGGGAGCAGGTTGGACGCAGCTTCCTCTGCTAATCCCTGCCCCAACAGCTCCTGCCGGGTCTGGGCTGTGACCTCCGTGCTGTGCTGTGACAATAAAGTGGCTCCAGTGGCTCCTCTGACTCCTCTTCCAGCCTCGTGTTTGCACAGGGAGTGTTTGGGATGAGCAGGAGTTGCCTTCCTCCTCCCTGCCCTCCTTGCTCCCTGCTCCTGGGAGAGATGTGGGCAGGAAATTTCAGAGCAGGCTCGATGTGTGACACAAACAGCCCTGTTTGGCCCTGTTTGCCGGGATGGCCCCGGGAGGTGACAGTGCTGGGACAGTCCTGCCACGGCCCTGGTGTGGCTGGGATTTTTGAGGGCCTCTGCCACTGCCCTCCCCTCCCTGGGTTTCCAGCAAGGCTAAATTAGGGGATTTGTAAGAATTACTCTGGAGTTGTCAAACTGATCCACGGCCACTCCCTGCCCAGACTCGGGGCTCACGTGGACCTGTGCTTCCCTCCTGAGGGACTGCTGTCCCATCCCATTTTGCCTCCCTCCGTAGGACTTTGTGCTTCCACCCCTGCGGAGTTGTCCAGCCAGCTGCCCCAGCCACCACCGAGCCCCTGTGTGTGACTGTCCCCGGTTTGGAACGGGCACAGGGGCTGGGGACACCCCTGCTCCACCCGGTGCAGGGTGAGACCCCCCCTTGGGGTGTTCTGAGCCTCTGGACAGCAGCTGCTCCCTCCTTACTCTGGATTTACGTCTCTGCTGCTGCTGGGAGCAGCGGGATGCCCCCGGACCCCCCTGCCTGCGCCAGCCGGACCCTCGGGGGGCGGCTCAGCCCCCCCGGCCCGTCCTGCCCGGCCCTGGGAAAGCAGCTGTGCCGAGTTTGCAGTGTTTCGTTAGCACTCCCCGTGCCCCTCAGCTGTGGCAGCGGGGTGGGAGCCAGCTCCCGCCGGGAGGGCTGCGCACGGAGCTCTTCCAGCTGTGTTTGAGTTGGCCAGATGTTGAGCGAGAGGAGCGCGGAGGCAGCGCTGCTCGTTGTTAATTAAACCCTGGAGAACGGGAACCAACCTCCCGCTCCTGCCTCGGCTGCCCCCGCAGCGTCCGGAGCCCTTCCCGGAGCCCCCGGCCCTGGCTCGGCCCTGGCCCCTCTGCTGAGGCTCTGGAGAAGTTCTGGCCACTGGACAATGCCCAGGGCAAACCTGCCAGGGCAGGCACAGCACGTGTGACAGTGACAGGGAATGCAGCATTCCCAGGAGCAGTCACTCCCCCTGGACCTCGGTGCTTTTCCCAGCAGTTGGTGTGGCACTGTGGGATTCCCATGCAGGGGAAGGGGGCAGCGAGGAGCTCTGCTGGGAGATGTTGCTGCCCATTCCCTGCTCCCCCCCCAGGGACAGTCCCTGTTCCATGGGGACACTGCCCTGTCCCATGGGATGTGCCCGGCTGGGAGCGCTGCCTGCAGAAGCCTTCATCCCACGCCCCGAGCGAGGTCTGAGACTGGGGGAGCAGGGATTCCAGCCAGCGTTATGCAAGCAGCAGTGCCTTTAAATAGACTCCTATTCCCTGTTGTCCAGGAGGCAGCTGGGCCCTCCCCAGCCACCCCCTCGGTGTGCCCGCAGCTGACACGAAGCTGGTTTGGGGCAAAGGCCGGCAGCTGCCTCCCCTCCTCAGCAGCCTCTTCCCTGGGCTGTGAGGGAATTGTGTAGCGGGAGGCGGTGGCAGAGCCCTGGCAGTTTCTATGCCAACACAGCTGGATGGCAGCGCTGCCGGGGAGGGAGGGGGGCTGCCAGCCCACCCCCAGAACAGCTGCACAGCCCCGAAACAGCCACACCCCCTAACGCAGCTGCACCCCTGACACGCTGTCATGCTCCGCTGCCTCCGATGTTTCCTGGAGCACCCATGGAAAAACAAAGCAGAGCTGAGAACCCCGGAGGTGTCGGATCCGTGCCTCTCAACTGGGCTCTGCTGCTTTTTGGCACGAGGGGCTCAGAGGCCCTGGGGGCTCTCGCTGTCCCCCCTCAGCAGCCCTCAGCTGCCACCCCAGGGGAATGAATTCACAGTGTCCCTTGTCCCCCACCCTCCCTGGCAAACCCTGACTCAGAACCAGGCACAGTGTGGTGGATCTTTCATCTTCCTCCTCCTCTTCGTTATCCACACCCTGAGCCTGCCCTGCTCTGCGTGGGGTTCCAGGGGTTCAGGTGCTTCCCACACTTGGGGGCACTGCCGGGGGGCTGCACTCTGCACCCAAACCCTGCAGTGCCAACCCCCCATCCCAGCTGCCCACTGGGACACGCTGGGAGCCAACCCCTGGCTCCTTCCCTTTCCCTCTCCCGTCTTTTCAGTGCCCTGGTGTCACGCTGAGTCACCAGCAGAGTAGAAGAGGCTTTGGCAGGGAACAAGCCCAAGTTTTGATAGTTCAACTGTGGGGAAAAAAAAAAAATCAGCGCAATTTCCTAATTAGAGCAGCGCAGGGAACAAAGCGGGTCTGTCCGAGCGCGGCACGGCCGTGGCCGGGAATGTGACCTTTGCTGGCTCCCGGTGCCAGACGGGAGCTGCCGCTGCTTGGCAGGGCTGGGATGCCTCTGCAGGGCCTGCTCTGACGGGGGAGGCAGAATTCCTCTTCCTGGGGGACGCGGGACCCGTGGTGGATGGGTGGAAGGAGCACTGGGAGGTGGCACTTGTCCCCGCGTCACCACTTTTGCTGCCCTGCCCTGCCGTGGAATGTGGCTCCTCAAGTCGTGGGTGAAGCCTTGGCCACGCCGGGTGTCCCCGAGGGCCAGCGCTGCCGCGTGATGGGTGTCCCCAGCCTGTGTCCCCTGCCCGTGGCTGCCACTCAGGCAGCACGGCAGAGCCGTGCCAGGCTGCTCGGGGCTGGCACCGTGATTAATTAGAGAGAGAGGAAATGAGAGGAGAGCACTCCCAGGGCTGGGCTGTGCTTTGAAGCAGGAGGAGCCGCGTCCCTGGGTCCCTGGAGCTTCCCTGGGTCCCTGGAGCTGCCGTGCAGGGAGCTGGGTGGCCTTGGGGCTGGAACAGGAGCGGGGGGAGTTTGGCACCGCATCCTTAGCTGGGATGGGCAGCCACAGCCATCAGAAGTGGCCATGGGACAGGCAAACTTGCCCAAGGGGGCTGTGGGGCTGTGACCAGCCCAGTGCCAGCCTGAGGGACAGAAGGAGGGACACGGGCAGGGGATGTCAGCGGGACCTGAACCTGTCGCTTCTGCCACCTCTCTGTGACCGGCTGGTCCTTCCCAGGCAGGGCTGGGCAGGGGGGAGGCAGCCCCCGAAGGTGCCTACAGCCCCCCAGAGTGCCCAGAGCCCCCAGCAGCACCTCAGCTCTGCCCCGGACCCTTCCCCAAGCTCAGCAACGTGATGCAAAATCCCATCATTCCAATTATGCAAATCGCATAAACTATTCCTGTTATTCCGAAGGATCCCCAGAGAGCTCCTTAGCGCTGTAATTCAGCATTACTCACTCGTGGAACAGGCGCTGGGGCAGGTGAGGAGGGACAGGGCTCGGGCCGGCAGCGAGGGGGACCCGGCACGTTTTGGGGCTCCCCCAGAACACACAGCTCTGCTCCCCCAGCTCCCAGGGGGCACGGCAGAGGTTGGGTTTGCCGTGGAGCCCTCCCACGTCCCCAGGGTGGCAGCAGGGATGTGTCAGTGCCAGTGCCAGCCCCGCTGCCCCTTCCCCTCGTGCAGCAGCCGGAGCCTCCCTGCATCCCTCATTCCCACCCGGCGCCTCCATCTTCCCAGGCCCGGCAGCATCCGCAGCGCTTTGTTCTCCCACCCACTCCTCGTTTCCTCCGTCATCCCGGCTCCTCCCCGTGCCTGCGCTCCCCGGGGGCCTCCCGGCAGAGCCGAGGATGCTCCGGCCGCGCTCGCTGAGCCCGGCCCTGGCAGGGCACGGGGGACACGCAGGGGACACGGGGCAGGGCTGACCCCCGGCAGGGCTGACCCCCGGCAGGGCTGACCCCCGGCAGGGCTGTCCCACCGGCAGGACTGTCCCCCCGACAGGGCTGACCCCCGGCAGGGCTGACCCCCGGCAGGGCTATCCCCCGGCAGGGCTGTCCCCCGGCGGGGCTGTACCCTCGGCAGGGCTGTACCCTCGGCAGGGCTGTCCCCCGGCAGGGCTGACCCCCGGCAGGGCTGTCCCCCGGCAGGGCTGACCCCCGGCAGGGCTGTCCCCCCGGCGGGGCTGACCCCCGGCAGGGCTGTACCCTCGGCAGGGCTGTCCCCCGGCAGGGCTGTCCCCCGGCAGGGCTGACCCCCGGCAGGGCTGTCCCCCGACAGGGCTGTCCCCCGGCAGGGCTGTACCCTCGGCAGGGCTGTACCCTCGGCAGGGCTGTACCCTCGGCAGGGCTGTCCCCCGGCGGGGCTGCCGGCACCAGGAGTGTCCCAGCCCCGCCCAGCTGCCTGCAGCCCACGGCCACGGGGGACTGGTGCTGGGGTCCCTCTGGGGATTGCCATCGGTGCCCCCAGGGATGGCACCCAGCCCCCAGGCTCTGCGGCCCTCGCCATGGGCAGGGCCAGGTGCTCCGGGGCAGAGAGTGACACGTGTGTCACACCAGGGAGCAGAACTGCCCCCGAATCGAATCCCTGGGCACAGCAGCTTGCACTGCTGGGAGTCTTGCTCAGCTGCTGCTTCCTACGGGATTTAGGGAAACCCTGGGGTGATGAGAGGCCAGGTGCTTTGTCGTGCCTCAGTTTCCTCTTGGTGAAACCAGCCAACGCCACTTTGTGAGTCCCACTCGCCCAAGCGTGAGGCCAGAGCTGGAGTGGCTGGGTCCAGCACTGCAGCTTCCAGCCTGCAGAATAAGGGCCTGGATTGCTCATCCTTGCCTAATCCCCAGTAAATGGCTTTGCTGGGTTTGCTTGGCAGGATTTAACTGCTGGAAGATGCTGGCACATCTCCAGCCCAGGGACAGCTTCTGAGTCCTGACCCCTTGATAGTTCAGGGACCAGCTCCCACTGGCAGTGACAGAGTCAGGGAATGGGCAGGGTTGTGTCTCGGGTGTAGCTGGGTGTGTGTTCAGTTCCCATCTGTTAAAGGTGGGGCAGTTCTCTGCTGTCAATTGGGCAGTTTTCTTTGTCTCTTCCACAACCAATCCTCCCTCCAGGAGATATCTTCTGCTAATGGGCCATTAATTATTAATTATCTTCTGTTAATGGGCCAGCGAATGTCCCTGCACGGCTGATAAAATTCCATCATCCCATGGGGAGATGCTCTGCCCAGGGTGAGGAGCCAAGCATTCCTACCTGGACAGAATCTGAGATTTAGAACAATAGAGACAGCCTTTTCCCACTGCATTCCCAGAGGAAGCCCGGGCCCATCTCCACCAGCCCTGGAGCTTCAGAGGAAAACTCCAGCCTTGTGCAGGATCCCTGCTCCAGCAGAAGCACAGCTGGCACTGCAGGAGGGCTGAGCCACCATGGGATGGGACTGCTGCCACCATCCACAGGGGGTCAGGTCATGTTCTGACTCTGTCAGTAGTTTTCTTTGTTTGTTTGTACTATTACATTTGTATTTTTAGTTTTCCTAGTAAAGAACTGTTATTCCTATATCTTTGCCGGAGAGCCCCTTAGTTTCAAAATCATAATAATTTGGAGGGAGGGGGTTTACATTTTCCATTTCACAGGAGGCTCCTGCCTTCCTTAGCAGACACCTGTCTTTTCAAGCCCAGACAGCTGGAAGGGACCTTAAAGCTCATGGGGCATTCTTCTAGACGAGGCTGCTCCAAGCCCTGTCCAACTTGGCCTGGAACACTTCCAGGGATGGGGCAGCCACAGCTTCTCTGGGAAACCTGTGCCAGGGCCTGCCCACCCTCACAGGGAGGAATTTATTCCCAATATTTAACCTAAACCTACTCACTGTCAGTTCGAGGCACCTGCTGGAATCCTGGTGAGCAACGGCTGCCCTGCAGAGGGGAGGCTGAGATTGGGAGGATGCTCCAAGACCTGGGTACAGGTGTGGGCTTTGCTGGCCCAGCTCCTTAATGAGGTGCTCAAAAGGAAGTGAGGGGACAGCCTGGGGTTGAGGAGGGGCCCCCGAGGAGGGCAGGGGACAGAACTGAGTGAGGTGTTCAGGGAAAACATGTCCTCTGCTCACGGGGCGTTGGTTTGGCTCAAACCCACCTGGCCAATTCCCCAGGGACCCCACAGATGTCAGAAAAATCATGTTTAGATTATTTTAGAAATAAAAACTTCCTGACACAGCACAGGGAGGGCTCGCAGTGATGTCAGGGCTCCAATGGAGAAGCCATCTGCCCAGGACCACTGGACAGGCAGTTCCTGGGAATCTCATTAGCACGGCAACACTCCGGTACTCACCTGCCCCTCGGGCTGTGCAGGGCACCGAGGGCTGGGTGGGCTCAGCCTTCCCCTTCAGCACACACTGAAAAGGAGGAACAGAGAGCTAGGGGCTGCCACAGAGCCCGCGGGACTGAGTGGGCAAACGGGAGATGGAGATGGAGGCGGTTTCTGTGGCCTGGTCCAGTTCCCTGCCTGGTCTCTCCTGCTCTGGCAATGCCAGAGGAACCCAGTGACCACCTGGAGCAGCTGGGGCTCGGTCTGCCTTGGGAAACTGAGAGCATTTTCTCAGGGACTGTGACAAAAACCAGCACTGGTGCCATGACGGTCCCTCTGCTTCCTCCTCTCTTTGCTGGCCAGTGCCACATCCCACTCAAATGCCCCAGGGATTCCAATTCACCTTTATTTCTCCTCTCTCCTTTTCACCGGAGGCTTCCCGAGTCGCCGAGGATGTGGCAGCTCTCGGTGACCCCGCAGTGCCACATTCCCTTCCCTGGGCAGTAATGCTGCCCTGCAGCACCTCCCTCCCGTGTCCCTCCCTGGCAGCCACCGGGGTGGCATTTCGGGAGCAGGGAGAGTGTCCCCAAGCTGGGAACACGGAGGGGCTGTGGGCCGGAACTGCCCCTTGGTGCAGCTGCTGTCACTGCCCTCGGACATCACTGCTGCAGCCACTGCTGCCCGGCCATCACTGCCCCGGTTGTCACTGCCCTGGTTGTCACTGCCCTCGACTGTCACTGTCACAGCTGCCTCTGTCGTGGCCATCGCTGCCTCGTCCCTGCGTCCCTGCCCTCTGTCCCTGTGCGGGGCGTGTGACCCGGCCGGCAGCGCTGGTGCGATGCCACGCTGGTAATTAAGAAGGAACCTAATGAAACTTTGAAAATAGCACAATTTCCTCCCCACACCTGCAGCCGAGCGGGGTGGATTACATAAGTTATTGTTGCCACAGCAACTCCGCTCCACCCGGGGCTGGAGGTGGCCGGTGCCGCGTGTGCCGCGGTGCCGTCACCCTGGGGAGGGATGGCTGGGGATGGGGCCGCTGCCAGCCCCGGGGCTGCTGCCTGCTCGTCCCACTGCTGTTCCCAGTCTGGCGTGGTGGTTCCCCACGCTGCACCCACACCCCCACCGTGGATGGTCCCGCCTTCACACGGGCACAGGGAGAAGGCGCCGCGGGGATTCAGGTAACCCACGGGACTCTGGCACCATGGTTACCCTGGGCACGCTCCAGCTGCCGCCGAGCCCCGGGGAGTGAATCACCCTGACAAAAAGGCAGTCAGCAGCAACCAGGAAAAAAATTAAAAAAAAAAAAAAAAAGGCAATCAAAGCAAACGCTACGGCACGAGGCAGCGGCAGGTTTTTCCTGCTGAGAATTCCCAGGGTGCTGCGGGAGGCTGCGGGGCGGCAGCGCTGCCTCGGGCTCGGGCACAGTTCCCGGGCCGTGGGCAGCACGGGCAGCCCCGGCCGCCACTGCCAGCCGGGAGGTGTGGACATGGCAAGAGCCAGAGACAAGGATAATTTGCTCCATGTGGCTCTGACTGTGGGGAAATGAACTCCCTGGCTGCTTCCAGCCATGGAGCTGCTCTGGGAGCAGGGAAATATGAGGGAGAAAGGTTTTCAGCACTCAAATTTCAGGGGATAAGGAGAAGCAGAGCATGGGAAGAAAGTGGAGCAGCTGTCTGCGAGCAGGCCTAGATGGAAGAGATTCTCCGAGGGCCATCCCAGAAGGCCTCTTTTATTATCAGAAATTACAAATCCTTTTATCTTCCTCACCAGAGGAACAGCTTGTTTGAATTGCTGGGCTGTCACACTGGAATTAGATGCAAGAACCCCCCACATCCATGACGTAGCGAAGAACTTACATAACGTAACTAAAAATAAGGTGATGGAGATGCAGAGAGAGGCACTCCACTCCTGGGTGCTTGATCCTGAATCCTTCACTGACGCTGGAAAGCCAGTGAGGTGCTGCTGTCTGGCTGAGGGAGCCGACTGTGTCTGCCCACGTGGGATGGAGAGGGAAAGTGGCACCGTGGTGTCCCAGCAGCCACGCAGGCAGCCAGAAACATCTCCCAGGGCAGTCCTGGTCCCAGTCCTGCTCCCACAGCTGCTGCCTTTCCTCAGCTCCAGTGGGAAAGGGTTAACTGGTTACTCCAGAAACATGAGAAAAATCCTTCTCAGAGACCGTAAATTCTTCACTGTGCTCGGAGTGTGGAACCTCTGAGGCAGAAGCCAAAATGGGACCCAAACACAGCTGGAGGGAGCAGCTGCTGCTGGGACCCTCCTGGTCCTTGCCAGGGCCGAGGGAGAGCAGGAAGGGGAAGAGCAACAGGAGGTTTAGGACCAAGGTATCCACCTGGGTTCCTTGTTTCAGAATTGATGGATGTGAGGGAAAATAACATGCTCAGCTGCTTAACTGTTTCACTGCTTCTCACAGCAGAGGAGGAGAGGAAGGCTCAGCCCATGGGCACAGCCGGGCCATGGGGCTCCGTTTAAGCACGGCTCACCCTGTGGAGAGCGGCCGTCCCCGCGGGGAGGACAGCGAGGCACGGCACAGGGATGGGGCACAGGGAAGGGGCACAGGGATGGGGCACAGGGATGGGGACACTGGCTCTAGGGCACGGGCCTGCTCCTGGGCAAAATCTGCTGCCATTGGCCCGAGGCACGGGAAGGACAGGGACTGGGTGTCCCACAGGGACCTGACAGCCAGGAGCTCTGGCAGGAGCCTCCCATGGGAATCCTGGCTCTCCTGGCCGGCCAGGTGGCTGGACAGCCTGGGGACAGCAAGGTGGCAGGCAGGGGCTGGTCTCCCTTGGGCTGAGCCGTAGTCGTGGTGATGGCTCATGCCACCTCTGCTCTCCCGGCCTCCCTGGACAATGTGCACCCTCTTTCCCAACACCCCACAAAGCTGCTCTTCCTTCTCCAACTGCTCCTCACCCATCCACTCCCCAGGGCACAGCTGGGGATGGAGCACAGCCCCAGAGTTGGGGGTACAGCACGGGTGGGGGTACAGCAGGGGCTGGAGAGTGGGACAGCTCAGGGATGTGGGGCACAGCGAGAGCTACGGGGTGGGGTAAAGCTGGGGGATAGTGTGGGGTCGTGGGCCATGGGGTGAGGTACGGCAGGAGTGTAGGGTAGGTTATGGGGTGTGGAATGGGGTGGAGGAGGGGTATGGAATGTTAACGGGCCGTGGAATGGGGTGCGGCGTGGGGAATGGGGATGGGGAATGGGGATGGGATCCCGCACGGGGGGCACAGCGCGGTGCATCTCTCCCTACCCCCGCGATGTTCGTACTCCTCTCGTTACTCCCAGCCCCGCACGGCCGGGGCACAGCCCGGCCCGGCCCGGCTCCTCCCCGCGGGGCGGTGCGGGGCTGGCCGGGGCGGTTCGGGGCGGGCACGGCCTCCGGGAGCTGATAAAAGGCACCGCGGCCGCCGCTCCGCGCTTTCCCCGCGCCCGCGCCCGGCTCCGCCCGCCCGCTCGCTCCGCACCCCGCGCCGCCGCCCATGGTGCTGCCCGGCCCGCCCGGCATGGCCCGCTCCGAGGAGGTGCACCGCCTCACCGAGAATGTCTACAAGGTGGGTCCGCAACAGGTGCCCGGCGCCGCGTCTGGCCGTTTTGCTGTTATTTGAGTTATTCGAGTTCTTGCGTTTCCCCTCCCCGGGACGCGCGGGGCGCGGGCGGAGGCGCCGCCGGGGCCGCCCCTGGGATGTGCCCGGAGCCGCTCGGCCGGGTCGGCAGCGGCCACCGGAGCCCCGCCGGCACGGAGCAGGGGGCGAGGGGCACCCCGAGCCTTCCCGGGGCACCCCCAGCCTTGCCGTGGGGACCCGCGGGCGCCGGGACCCGCGTGGGGATGTCCAGTCCCGGGGTGGGCAGCGCTGTCCCCGCATCACCCCGGAGCGGGGCAGCCCCGCGCCGCCGGCTCTCGCTGCTCTGCCGCAAGCCAGAGCCGTCCGAGCCTTCCCCATTCCCTGGAGTTCGGGAATCTCTCCGTTTTCCCTTTCTGCTATGCTCCCGGTGTCCTGAGAAAATGCAACAATTTATGTGGTTTGGTTTCTCCCCGAAGGAAGCGGTTTCTGCTCTGCTGGGTCTTGAGACCAAGGCTAATAAAACTGCTGTAGCCTAACGTGTAACGCAGGATGTCGTTTGTTAAACTGGGAAGCTTGCACGATTTCCTGTGATTTAAGGGCTTGGATTGAGTTACCTGGGAGCACAGAGCAGGAAAAAAAAAAAAAAAAAAAAAAAAAAAAAAAAAAAAGGTAGGAGAATGTAGTACAAAAAGTACCGAGGCAGTGAAGTTGTGAAGTCTTGGAGATTCTGGGGTGTAACTGCTGTTCAGGCAGAGCTGTGGCACCCGAAATCTTGGTCGCTCTGAATCTTGGTGACATTTTGCTGTGGTCCCTGGGGCTCCCTCCCACCCTGGCAGGCAGCTCGTGTGCCCGGACTTACCCCCGTGCAGGCTGCCCTCGGTTTGGGGCAGAGCTGGCACCCGGGGTGTTCCCAGCGTTTGTGCGCTGGCACTGCCGGGCCCGGAGCTGCTGGGGGCCAGGGGCCGGGAGTAGCCCCAGCCGTGACTCAGTTGTTGTTTGAGGTGTGTAGTCCTCGAAGCACGGGGCTAATGACGGGTTTGGGGAGCAGGTCACCGTCTCCCCGGGCCCGGCCCTTAGGGAGCGCGCAGGGCAGTTCGTGCTGTCCCGACACGCGTGGAGCCCATCCCGCAGGGAGCCGGGGCTGAGGGGCGAGTGCTGGCCGGGCTGTTCCTGGCCGCAGCCAGAGCAGTGCCCTCGGCCCCATCGGCGCCCGGCTGAGCCCAGGGCAGAGGGTGCACGGGGTGCCAAGAGCCAGGCTCGGGGGGAGCCCGCAGGTCTCCATCAGCCAGTGAACGCCTCAGCTCCTTGGGATGCCGGCGGGAGCAGCCAGATGCAGGGAATGAGGAGATGGAGCTGCTGAAGATCTCGTGGGTTCGCCCAAAATCAGTGTCTCGCTGCTGGGAGCTGGTGGAGGGTGGTCCTGGCTCTGGTTGTGTTCCTGTGGTGAGCAGAGGCTGCCCTGAAGCCAGCAGTGCTTTTCTTGGCCTCTGGAGATGTGTGCCATGTGGTGCCTGCGAGAACCTGGCGTGTCCCTGTTCCATTGAGGACTTCAGCCACCCCTGAGCCCCGCGGGCCAGCTGGGGGCTCGGGGACTGGGGTCTGCTGGACCTCCTTAAGCTTTGGGGTCTCTGAATCCAAAACCAGTCCCAGTGCTTCAATCCCCGTTACCCGGGTGGTTTTTTTGGCCTGTGCAGGAGGCAGAACGTTGCCATGGGCAGGAGGAGACAACCCCCAGGAGAGGGACGATGCCACCGAGCCCCAGGCTGGGTGGCCGAGCCCTGCTTTGCCTCCTGCCCGTGGCGGCGGGTTGGGCAGGGGCTGCAGCGGGAGCAGCAGCTCCCCGTGCCCGGCTCCCGCTCCCGCGCAGGCTTCCCCGAGGCGCTCTGCTCGGGAAGCCCATTGTCATGGTTTTCCAGAAGCAGCGCTCACCCTCGGAGTGACTGTGCTAATGAGCTGCTGGAGGAGCTGTCAGCCGCCCCCGAGCCGATGCTGCCACTACAGGCAGCTGCCTACACACGGGGAGTAATTACAGAGGGAGACGGAGGCTGCTGGCACCTTCCGCCAACGTAATCCCACCTTTCCTGGTGCTGATTCACTGCCAGGACCCCGGCGTAGCGGCACAGCTGCCGGGCTGGGCTCTGCCGGGAGCCCGGGGCCGGGCTGTGAGGATGGGCAGCTCCCTCTGCTCCCTCCCCGCTCATCCCCTGCTCCGGATTGTCTTTTTGCAGAAAGCAGGGACTGGCAAATCTTCCTTCCCCCGAAGACAGATCTGTCTCCTCCTGCCAGATGAGATTATTGCCGTTTACAGCCCAACCTCCATTTCGCTTTAAAGCCATTTTTTCATGCGGAAGATGGGTTTGCAATGGTGTGCGAGTAGCTCTGCCTTTGAAAAGCTGTTTGCCTAACAACACCCTGAACTCGAAGCTGAATTGTCGTGCAGAAAGGTGGACAGAATTCCTGAGGGTCCTTAGCTCCCCATCAGCTGTAGCCGATGTTATCACAGGCCTCTCCTCACCTCCAGAGGGAGGGGAGCGATTCTTCCTCAGGCTCTTCCTCAGGCGGTTCGGGAGGGAAACTCTGTCTGCTTTGGTGTGTTTGGAGTGGAGGCATGATGAATGTGGCACAGGAGGAAGGAGCCAGCCTGTGGCACCCCAAATTCCGTGCCCTGTGCTCCCTGCTGTCCCTGCTCCCTGCCTTGAGGCTTCCTGCAGCCCAGCCATGGGAGATCTGTGGGCTCCGAGCACCCCAGGGCTCCGTGGCACCAAGGCTCTGTGGTGGGCTGGGCTCTGGCACTGCCAGGGCTCTGAGCTGGGAATGCTGCTCCATCCATCCATCCATCCATCCATCCATCCATCCATCCATCCATCCATCCCAGGCTGGGAGAGCCCTCCTGGCCGCCCTGGAATGGGACACCTGCAGGCACGTGGGCTCCGAGGTGTCGGGGAGCAGCAGCTCCGGCCCTGCCTGCTGCTCCTGCCCTGTGGGGCTGTCCCACAGCTGCTGGAGCCGGGTGCTGCTCCCCGCGTGCTGCTCTGCCCTCGGTGCTTCTTGTGCTCAGCCTGCCCATGGTTAAGGTTTCAGTGCTGCTGCTCGTGTTGCAGGGCAGGGCACAGGGCAAACAGCTCCTCTGGCCACAGCCTGGGGCTCAGCCCCTCCGTGCCAGCTCTGTGGGGACCTTCTGGCTCCTCAGGGGAGATCCCAGCCCCCAGGACTTGAGGCTGGCCACTGGTGGGTGCTGAGGGGTGTTCCCAGAGTGCTGGGTGCTCTGTGCCCCGTGTGGATCCTCATCCCAGCTCTCCTCAAACCCAGACCCTGACACAAAGATGTTCAGAACTCTTGCCCTGAGACTTGGGTTCCCTCGTCCTCTAGCATGACAGCCAGGAGAAACTAAATGCCTTTAGATGGGGACTGTTTTTTCCCCTGATTTTTTCCTCTGATTTTCCCTGGGATCCTTCTTGACAGAAACTTGGCTCTCAAAACCCCCAGGAACACTCCTGATGGTGCCAGGCAGGACAAGCTGTGATGGAGGAGGCAGCACTGGGCTTTGCTGGGCATTAAATATTGATAGCAAAATGATGAAAGTGCTCCTGGAGCAGGGCTGACCCATTTAGGCACAAAACTTCCTTAGGGCTGAGCTGCTTCTGCAGTGTGACAGTGGCAGTGGAGAGTCCCCTGGTGCTGCCCCTCCAGACTGCTTGTCGTGGTCCCCCAGGGAATCCATGGCTGGGCCCAGGGCCCTGTGCAGGCTCAGTCCTGCGGGGAGCCACAAAGTCCTGAGGAAGGCTGGAAAAGCCCTCTGAGTCCACCATGTCCAAGCATTCCCTCAGCGCTGCCGGGGCCACTGAGCCACATCCCCAGGTGCCACATCAGTGTGGGCTTTGAGCCCTTCCAGGGATGTGTTGGGAACGTCCCTTCAGCTGCTGAGCAGGAGAAGCCTGAGCCACGTCTACTTCCAGCTTGAGCAGCACTTAAACTTAAAATTTAGGAGCTGGAATTCTGTGATCCTTGCGGGCTCCTTCTAGCTCGGGATGTTTTATTCTTTCCCATGATTCTACACTTTTCCTTATGGGCTTGGAGCATCCTGTCTGTAGCTGGAGTGTGCTCAGAGGGGAGAAAAGGGACCTGGTTTCTGTTGCCTCTTCCCCCACCAAACGGAGCAGGGCTGTGTCCTGGAGACCTTGTGCTTTGCATTAGTTTCATTTTTGGCAGCTGAATAAAGCCGTGCCAATCCCGGAGAGCTGAGTGGTATTACCCAGGGAATTCAGCACAGTGGAACAAAGCAAAGCCCTTTCAACCCTTGGCTGCCAGGTTTTGTGTCTGTGTTTTTCTGAACTCTGCCCAGGCAGCCCATGGAAGGCAAACAACTTGTGGGTGCTGCTGAGGGGGCAAAATCTGGGGAGAATGAGATTTGCTGTCACTGCCACAGAGTTACTGAATATTTGCTTTATTTGCTTTGCTGTTGGTGTCCTGCAAACCTGGATTCACCTCTCCTGTGGGGGACAGCCCTTCCAGAGCCCCTGGTCCCCCCACGGAGGGGATAAGCCCTGTGTTGCCAGGGGAGCAGCTCCAGCACATCCCTGGGTGTGAGGGGTGATGCTGTTGAGCCATTCCATGGCACAAATGTGTTCCTTTCCCACCATTTCTCCTTGGCAGGCCTCGGGCTCTCACCTGGAGGGGGGTGTGAATTGGAGGCACCTTCCCTTCCCACCCTGGGAGTGAGAGGAAGGCTTGGAAAAGGCTATTTTTATCTCTGGGGTGAGGAGCTCTCATCCTGCCAGGCTGTTTTTGTTGGAGGCTCCAGACAATGTTTTAAAAACATTCACTTTCAGCAAACTTCCTCCTGGGGGTTGGTGAATTTTATTTGGCCAGCACAGAGTCACCTTCCCGCTCCTTTGGCCGCTCCATGAGACCCTTTGGGGGCTTTTATCTCTTTATTTGTTGCTTTAAAACGTCTCTTGTGGATCACTGGGGAGCAGGACCTGCCCTGAGCAGTGCCGGGGCTGGGTTGTGCTTTCATTCCCTCTGCTTTGGGCAAGATGTGCTGAATTTTGGGCGGTGCTTTGTCTGGGGATCCTGTTCCATCCTCGGTTCCCTGGGTTTTGTGCTCAGGACGATGTGTTTACACGGGCACTGCTGAGAAAATCACACTATTTATATATCCCCGTGCAGGTCCCTGTACACAAACACTGCTCTGAACCTGCAAACCGCCGAAAAATCTCCTCCCTGCAGAAATTCTGCCAACAATTCTGCTGCTTAGCTATTGCTCAGCCTCAGAGTGCTCAGGCTGAGCTTGAGCGTGGTGGGGGCTGTGTCCCTGTCCCTGTCCCTGCCACGGGCAGTGATCCCAACCTCTGGCTGCTCTGTGGGATAGCCCAGGTGGATTTTGGAGTGGAGTTAAACGTGATGTGGGCAGGATGGAGCAATCCTCACCAGTGGTAATTAAGTGCTGTGCAATTGTCTCCTACATGTTGGAGAACACCTGGCTTGTTGCTACAGGTTCATTTTCTACTTTCACACTGAGCACATCCACCAAACTGCTCTGAGCTGCCCCAAAACACCTCCCAGGGGCCCTGTTGCTGGCCTGCAGCCTTAATTAGCGGGGCAGCTCCTCATTAGCCTCGTCAATCATCTTCTGTCCTTCGCAGTTGTGGCTGGTGCTGTGAGGACCCGGGAGCTGCTGGGGACAGGCTCTGGGGACGTTGCAGCCATCCTCAGCTGGAAGGATGAACAGATTTCTCCTGAAATAGCAGCACTGGGGTGATGCCACCCCTCTGACAGGTCCTGCCCAGAGGAGTCCTGAAAGGGCTGTCTGGAGCCAGGAGGGCTGTGGCTGAGCCCTGCACACGTGGGGAGAAAATTCAGCTGTCAGACTCAAGGGCCGGGCAGCAGGAACTGGGATAAAAATGCCTCAGGCAGAAAATGAGCTTTATAGTGTTCGGGCAGCCTCAGATGAGGTGACAGATGCTTAATCAGCTTATTCCCCGTAAGTGTCTGCCTGCCTTCCCTCCCCTGCCCGGGCTGGGGCTCTGCCAGCAGCCTGGGGGTGCAGAGCCCCTGTTCCCAGCAGGAATGCCCGTGGTGCATCCCTCTTCAGGGGCATTCAGCCTCCGAGCTCCATTTTCTGGTGGCACCTGGGTGGGAGGGTGTCCCCAAGGTGGGACAGGGGCTGGGGACCAGCTCTGGGCTTGATCCAGAGGATCCCCGGGAGGGAATGGGGCTGTGCCTCTGGGACTGGTGTGGGGTGAGGGCCTGGCGGGGAGGGCTGTGCCGGGGGGCCAAGCACACAAAGAGCCCTTCTTCTTCTTCTCCCTGATCCGATTATTCCTTCCCCCATGTGAGCTGAGGGCCCTGGGGCGAGGCAGGAAAAGCTCAGGCAGTGCTGCCCATGCCCACCCCCAGCCCAGGGCAGGTGGGCAGTGCCCCCGAGGGACCCGGGTGTCACTCCTGGCACGTGGCTGGCACAGCTCGGGGCGTGCTGGAGGCTCTGCTCTGCCTCATCCTGGCTGCACATTTGGGGTTCTGCCCTTCAGCCCTTCCTGCTGGTCCGCTGCTGCTCTCCGCGGCTGTCCCGGGAGTGGGACATAGCTGCCGCCATCCCCAGGTCGTGGGGCACCTCCCTGGTCGGTCTGAGGGCTGGTGCTGCCCCAAACAGCCACTTGCAGTTGCTATTATGGTTATTTTTGCTATTATCTGATAACTTTCTGGTTGGGGCATTCACTTTCCTCTCCTGGGAAGCATCTGGTGCTGGGGCACTGCAGAGCCCCCTCGTTCTTGTTCCTCGTGTGCTCAAAGCCAGCGTGGTCTTCCTCAATGAAGCTGCAGGTTGAGGGAGGATCCTGGGGCCTCTTCCAGGGAGCTGGGAGGATTTTTTTTTTGCTCTCTTTTTGTGTTTATCAGGACAGAGCTGAGCACGGAGCTGTTCGCTCCCCTTCCCATCATCCCTGCTAATCCCAGCCATGTTCTCTTCCCTCCAGACGATCATGGAGCAGTTCAATCCCAGCCTCAGGAATTTCATTTCTATGGGGAAGACCTATGAAAAAGCCTTAGCAAGTAAGTGACATTGGGGCTGCCGGGCCGGGGAGGGGGAAAGCTGCAAAACCAATGGTTTTTGTTGAAAATCTTTGGGTTTTCGTTGAAAAGTTCCTTGTTCCTATGTGGAAGGAATGGGGAGGGGGTTCCTGGACCACGTTGGGATGTGCAAGGCCATGGATGCAGGAGGGATTCCAGGGAGAAAATGCTGGGAGGCAGCAGGATAACAAAACACATCTGGAGACAGTTCATCTTTAAATGTTTGTTTAAAGTATTGAGAATTGAGATTTTAAGCTCTGTTTAAAGAGGTGCTATTGAAATGTTTAAATCGCCCAGAAGAATGAAGAGAAGGGAAAAGCCTAAAAGTCTTGATGGCAACTCTTGATTGGGAATGCAGGATCCTATTGGGAGCCATTAGGGAGGTGTAAATTTAAGTGATCAAAAGGAACTAGGAATTGATTAAACCCCAAAATGGACTATTTTGACTTAAACTGGCTTTGTGCACAGCCTGGCCCCTCCTCAGCTGGGTTTTAAGGAGGTTTAAGCTTTGCTCAACCCAGAGCTGTGTTTTTCCAGGGAGGGCTCTGCTCCCTTCAGAGCTGCACGTGTCTCCTGGATTTTATTTTTGAACAATCCCAGTGAAAACACCCGTGGGGCAGAGTCTGTCATCACCTTCAGCCGGGGGGGGGGAAAATCCCTTTGGTGTCTCTTGTTCTGAAGTGCCGGGGTTTGGGAGCCGACCTTTGGGGAGGATCCTGCTCCTGCTCCCTGCCTGCAGCACCTTTTCTTTGCCATAAGTCAGGTGAGGCTCCGGGCTGTTCCCATGAGGATTTTTGAGCCCTCCCCCTGTTCCCAGGTGCCTCGGATGTCCTGCCAGCGCCGGGCACTGGTTTAAGCTGGGATTTAAACTGGGATTTAATGGCTCACCCAGCCGTGACGGGGCAGGGCCGGTCCAGCCCGGTCCACTGCACAAGGGCTGTGGCCTCTGAGCCCCAGGGAAGGGGCACAGGGCATCCTCCTCCCAAGCAGCAGCTTTCCCAGAACTTCCTGGGGTGCCAGCAGAGTGGGGTTCACGACTTGGGGCTGCTTTTGCCTGCTGGTTCCCTCCAGGGAGCAGAGGCAGGGTCTGACAGGGGGAAGAGCTGCTGACCCTTGGGACTGTGGTTTTTATTTATTCTTCTGAAATATTCTCCTGATCTTTAACTGCCTGGGAGGTGGATCTGTTTACCCCGTGCTGTCGTCTCCCAGCACTTTGGGATAACCAGTGTGATCACTGCCTTTGTGCTTCTCCCACATCCCCGCTGTGGAGCCAAGGATCTTCCTGTAATTTTTCCTTGGCTTGGGTCATCCTTCCCCTCGGATCCCCGCGCTGGGGGGCAGCTGGAGGAAGTGCAGAGCCCAGGAGGCAGAGCAGAGGCAGCGTTGGAAGGCTGGAGCTGGGGCTGTACAGCGTGTTCTGTGATTAGAGGAAACCCCCTGCTTATCTGATTAGAGTCAAGTGTGGAGCTGGAATGTCAACAAACAAGGCTGAACTATAATGAAAGTCTGTGATATTCAATTATTCCGCAGTGATTTCTCGGAGCAGCATTAGCAGCCTGATGCTTGCACTGCAATGAAAACCACCACAGTCCTGCACGTACCTTTTCTAATCCTAAATTACCCTCTAATCTCACTGCTCCAGCTTTCTTTGCTGCTTTTCCTCTGTTTGCTGTGTGCTCCCTCCCCCTGGGGTTAAGCCCTTTGAGGTAATGCCTATTTTAGAGTCCAGAGTCTCCCCAGTGCCCCAGAAGTTCTAACAGCCATTAAGGAGAACCTAACCTCCATTTTTTGGGTGCTTTTTAGGCATGACATACGCAGCAAAGGGGTACTTTGATGCTCTGGTGAAGATGGGAGAGCTGGCCAGTGAAAGCCAAGGATCAAAAGAATTGGGTAAGTCCCCAGTTTGCTGCTGAATGGAGATTTCTGGAGATTCCCAGCCCAGGAATGAAACAGATCTTTGGTGCTGCTGGGGAGACCGAGCTCAGTGTGGAGCTGATCCTGCCGTGTCTCAGTGGTAGCAGTGTCTCTGTATTTACTGCTAATGCAGCTTGGAAAACCCCCTGATATTCTGAGTGTCAGGGCTTTGGCTCGTGGTGTTTTTGGAGAGCAGCTTTGTGGTGTTTTTTTCTCACTTGGAGAAGGAGAAGCAGCAGATTTTGGCCGGGGAGCTGGGGCTAAGCTGGCCCCTGGAGGGGAAGGGGAGAGGGAGGGGCAGGTGGGCTGTGCTGGTGGAGGTCACCCTGTGCTGCTGGGGCTGGGACTGTGCCCTGGCTGCAGCAGCTCTGCCCGGCTGGAGCCTCCCTGTGCCCACTGCCAGGGACTCGTGTTTGCCCAATCGATGGCAAACATCACGAGCTGTGACGCCTGCTGCCTGCTTCCCCTTTCTCACACTTATTTCCCAGCAAATCCTTTAAAGGGGAGCTGCTTTTCCAGCCTCCCTATTGCCCAGACATCCTCCTGAGTCCTCCCTCCTCACAGCCCTGGTTTGGGGTGACCCTGCCAGCTCCCCCCATGGTTTGGGGTGACCCTGCCAGCCTGGTTTGAGGTGACTGTCCCAGCTCCCCCCATGGTTTGAGGTGACCCTGCCAGGTCCCCCCATGGTTTGAGGTGACTGTCCCAGCTCCCCCCATGGTTTGGGGTGACCCTGCCAGGTCCCCCCATGGTTTGGGGTGGCTCTCCCAGCTCCCCCTGGGAGGCTGCACCTTGTTAAGGCTCTCATGGAGTGAGATGGGCCTTGGTCTGGTGTCTGTGCAGTCCCAGGTGAACCCCTCCTCCTCCTCCCCCTCCATCCCTCCCGCAGCTCCATGCTCATTAAAGCATCTCTCCGGGGCAGGCAATTAACAGAGAGGTTGAGCTGAAACTACTCTAAAGGCTGAAGGAGTCGGGGAGCAGCCCCCGGGCTCTGGATTTGGTGTCAGACCCCGCTCCCCCAGCCCTGCTGCTGTCTGGGAATGGTGCTGGGAAAGCAGTAAGTGTCTATGGAAACCGAGTGGTGGATTAAAGCTGCCTGGAGCAATCTGCTTCTGTTTAATAAATAAAACAAAGAGCCCTGTGTGCTGCAGAGCCTGGAGGAGCTGCCGCTGCCTCTCTGGGGCTGAGGACATCCAGCTCTGCCCTCCTGCAAGGGAACTTGGGGCAGCCTGAGCAGAGGGCAGGAGCTTGGGGAGCCCCACCCTGCCGGCTCTGCAGAGCATCTCCAGCTTCAAAGCTGGATGGGGGGACTTCTGGCCCTGGATCCTCACCAAAGGACAAGGGTTTGATGTCCTTGGTGCCTTCTCCCCATGCGTGGCTCGAGTATTTTGGGGTGTAGAGTGTTTCCAAATCACTGCTCCTTCCCCTCCTGGTGTGGACACCTCCCAGGGAGGCTCCTGGCTGCTCCTCAGCCTCGTGCTCTGCTGATCCTGCTGATATTTGCTGTGGCAGCTGCTCCGGGCAGGAGAAAGTGGAGATAAAATTTCTGGCTGCAGCTCAGTGGAGCTGATAACAGCTGGGACACAGCCCCCTCCCAGCAGATGTGTAAACAGGGGCTGAGAGCAGCTCTGGGCCGGGGCTGTGCTGCCCAGAGCTGCAGCTTTTCCTGGGAACACCTTTGCCTCGTCACTCCCTGGGCTGGCAGTGCTGATAGTGCCAGAAAGGGGCTCTGGGTTATTTCACAGCATCCCAGACTGGTTTGGGCTGGAAGGGACCTTAAAGCCCACCCAGGGACACCTGCCACTGTCCCAGGCTGCTCCAAGCCTGGTCCAGCCTGGCCTTGGGCACTGCCAGGGACGGGGAATTCATTTTAGAACAGTAAACAGGAATTCTCTTAATTGCTGCTTCCATTAATGTTGAGTCCTCAGCTCCCTCCCTGAGTGGGATTTTCTTCCGTGAGTTTATGGGGAAAACTGCTTCAAGATGTCAGCCACGGTCAGGATTGCAGCTCATGTTCCCAGCCTCCATGGAGAAAAATCTGCGATAATTATTTTTTCTCCAAAACCCTCTTTTTCCTAACCTGGGTGCTTTTTCCTGGTGTCCCAACCCCAGCCCTGTGGTTCAGGGGTGCTGCAGGTTTGTCTCCTGGAACAGGGAGCCCTCTGGAGCACAGCTCTGGGCTCAGCTCCCAGGGCTGCTTAGCGCGCTGCGTTTCTCCTGAATTCCCCATCGGATTTTAGGAGCTGTGTGCAGACAGGATAATCCCACGTGGGAAAGGAAAAGTGGCAGCAATGACAACAATGATGCCCTTGAGCTGTAATCGGCTCGGGGGGCTCAGTTCTCAGGTGCAGTGTCTGCTGGGGCCCGTCTGAGCCCCTCTGCTGAGGTTTGGGGTGGGCAGAGCCGGGCCTTTGGGGTGTTCCGAACCCCAGTGGTGCTGTGCCACAGCAGCACAAGCCAGTCTGCTCTGTGCAGTGCCCTGCTGGCCAGGCCCTGGCACTTGGGATTGGGTCTGTGCCCACAGGTGCCCTTGAGAGAGGCTCCCCGGGCTGTTCTTCACCCCCTTGGTGGTTGTGGCAGTGGCTTTAGGGAAGATGAGCTGCACTGAGGAGCTGTGTCTGGCCAGGGAAGGTGTGCAGCCCCTTCCAAAAGCTCCAGCCTCATGCCTGAGTCCTCAGGTGACTTTGGCCCTTGTCCAGCTCCTGCCTAGGTCCCTTGGATGCTGCTCAAAATGTCATTTCTTTTGTCCTTCTTGAAAACTAGGCCATGGCAAAGTCATGGGAAGGGGTTTTCTTCTCCTGCTGAGCAGAGCTGGAGACATTTCCCCCGGGATGCTGGGGCTGAGCAGCACCTGCAGGAAGCACCTCCAAGGCTGGAGGTGCATTTTGCTCAGCACTTGTTTCTGGAAGGTCCCTTGGATGAGTGAGGGTGTGACACACGGGCTGCGAAAGGGCAGCACAGGCAGCAATTACTCAACCATTGTTGAGCTGAAAGGAGCCCCTGGCACATAATGGCTTTTTATTTCCACAGTAAAGTCAGGATGTGGCACCTTAATGGCTTGGATGAGATTTTACAGCTCATCCAGCTCCACCCCTGCCATGGGCAGGGACACCTTCCCCTATCCCAGCTCCTCCAAGCCCTGTCCAGCCTGGCCTTGGACACTTCCAGGGGCATCCCTGGGCTCAGGCTCTCTGTCCCCCGCAGCTCCAGGGTCTGTCCCAGCTCCCGGTGCTTCGGAGGCTTTGTGCTGCAGCAGATCCTCTGGGAGCAGGGATGAATCTGTTAATTGGATTTGGGGTTGGTTTGGGTAGGTGCTTCCTGCCCAGCAGAGCTGTGGCTATGGATCCCACAGGTGCCCAAGGTCACCGCGCAGCCCCGAGGGGGATCGGGCACCGCTGGAGCTGCTGGTGCCTGGGTGTGGTTTGGTGTCCGCTGGGAACCAGTCAGAGCAGTGCCCAGGGGGACACAGAGCTCCAGGAAGTGTTTTCCTGTGATTTGTGGCAGCCTCTCTGCTGTGGAGGTGAGCTCCTGGCTGGGAGCCGAGACCTTTTTGGCGATCCTTTAAATTTGGGCTTCACAACGCACCTAACACCGTGTGGGACACAGCTCAGTGCTGGTGGAGGAAAGGGAGCTGCAGGAATGGGCTTTGCTGAGGGTGCAGAGACACGAGACAGCCTCCGAGAGCCTTCTGCTGCCTCGGGATGGGGCTTTTCCACTGCCTCCATCCCTGCCATGAGGAGCAGACGGCCAAGGCTCGTTCTCACCAACCTGTGTTTGCTACGTGGTGGTGGCGGGTTGAAAATGAGCATCTGTGAGGACCATGTGGCCTGGCTGGGGCTCCCAACGTGTGGCAGATGTGTGTAACGTCTGGGTTTCACCTTCCCTGGTGATGGTGACACCTTCCAGGCTTCCCACCCGCCGCATGCCCCGGCTCTGTGCTGGGGAGGATCCTGCAGGGGTGCTCCCCCCTTCTGGGGGATGGAGGGGTGCCGTGTGTGTCCACGGGCTGGCGTCTGCCATCCCTCAGCAGCGGGGGGAGCTTGGCAGGCCTGAGGAGGGGTTTTGGCCAGCTCCAGGTCCTGGAGATGTTTGGTCCCCGCCTGGAGCTGCCAGCGTGCAGGGAGGAGGGATCGGGTCACACGGGGCCAGGCTGGGCAATCTGAGGGTGTTTGATTAACCAGTGCCACCAGTACAGCTCCTGCCACAGCACTGGGGACTCGCTGGGCTGTGCATCCTGCTAAGAGCCAGGATTGGCCCCATCCAGGGGGCTGTGGGGAGCACAGAACATCCCAGGCTGCGATGGATCCCTGCTGAGAGGGTCGGTGGCTACTGCCCAGCCTGAGGGGGCCAGTTACTGGGACCTGGGAACCCAAGCCAGGGTGCCTTGGGAAGCTTCTACTGTTCCTTTTACCTGGTCTCTTTAAAAACAAAGGAGAAATGCCTCGAGCAGTGCCAGGCGGGGCTGATGAATTATCAGCACATCGCCCAGTCCTCTGGGGCTGGCAGAAGTGAAACCGTTGTGGAGAGGAAAGGGATGAGTCAGCGTGGAGAAGCTGATTGTTTCCCCAAGCTGATTGTTTCCCCACACTCGTCTCCTTCCCCCTGCACAGGGATCCTGCAGCTGCCACAGGCAGCTCGGACTCGGAGCCTGGGCTGGGCTGGAAGTGCTCCCTGGCCCTGGGGAGCTGCTCTGTGCCGGGCCTGTGAGCCTGGGCCACACTCTGCTGCTCCGAGGGAAGAGAAGAATACGCTGCGGAAGTTTTCAGTGGGATTGCTCAGGCTGGAAAAGCCCTCAGGATCACTGAGCCCCCCATTAAACCGTGCCCCCAGGTGCCACCTCTGCCTGCACCTTAAATTTGGCTGCATCAGGTCTTCAGCACCGAGGTGTTGTGTGAGCAGGGTTACTGCTGGCTGGCTTTTAGGGGATGTGCCCAAGTCCTGACCCCAGGAGCTGGGGCGGCCACGATGCTGCTGGTGGGAGATGGTCCCCTGGCCACTGGCCGCCATCTCCTGCCACCCTTGCAGGACAGCCTGGGCTGCTGCAGCCCTGCCCGTGTTCTGTCTCTGAGCAGTTCTGCTCCTTGATTAATGCATCGTTGGTGTTTTTATTAGAAATGGCCCACATCCTCTTTTAGAGGGGGAGTCAAAAAGTAACCTTGAGTCTCTGACAGCTCCGTAGCAAACCCTTGAGAGCTGGGCTCCCACTGCTTCACCTTCTGGAGGGGCAGCTGGCTGCCGCGGTGCCAGCAGGGACGGGAGGGATGTGGAACAACCTGTTTGCCTGTTGTGGGCTGGGTGTGGAAGGGAAGGGCCCACAATAGCTCCTATAGTTCTTCTCCCAGAACGATACTGTGAGTCACCGTGAGCAGCAGCTCCTCCTCCCTCCCCGAGCCTGGGCAGCCCCGGCTCTGCCTGCTGCCCTTGCCCCGCTCTGTTTGTACCCTGGGTGTAGCTGAGGTGCTTCACCCGGGGGCTCTCCACCTGCAGGATGTGTGTTTTGGCGGCTCGTTGTGCCTCACATGGTGACCTGAGCGCCTGTCCTGCTGCCCAGTGGGAGTTCAGGTGGTTCATCTACAAATCCCTCTGGCAGCTGATGCAGAACGCCCCTGGCGTGGGTGGCTCTGCTGCTGCCAGGGCGTGTGCCCAGTGCTGCGGCCCCAGCCCTGCCACCCGGCTCCGTGGGGTGGCAAATTCACAATTTCACCGTGGTACGACCCCTGCCACAGCGCCACAGGTTCTTTTCCAAGTGGGATTTTGGACTGTTCAAGCTTTGCAGCTGCCGTGCTATCCCTTAGTCACAGTTTAACCTCATCCCTGCAGCTCGGGCTGGCTTTGGGGTGAGATGTCTGTTGGTCTCCCATGGTCTGTAGGGTTTTGTGGAGCAGCTCACAGCGTGCAGGTGTCGGGGTGGCAGAGGTGCCCTGTGGGGATTCACACCCTGCTGCTGCTGCTGCTTTTAGGGGATTCAGTTCAAATCCTGCCGCCCAGTTAGAGGCTCCAGTGGCGGTGGGAAGCCTGGACTGGCTCCTTCAGAGGCAGCTGGGGACAGGCTCTGGGGGAAGCTCATGAGGCTCTGGGCAGGTCCAGCTGCCTTCCTGCCACCTCGTGGGGGGACAGCAGAGTGCCCGGAGCGAGGCTGTGCTGTGGGAAAGGCTCCGTGTGCTGCTGGCTTTGATGTGGGGCTGGAACGCCCAGCGGGAGCTGAGGGGGTGCTGCTGGTGCAGGGGAAAGCTGAACCCAAAGATGGATATCAGTGCTGAGAGAGCTCCACGAGCCACCCCGGCTGCTGGGAATGGGCCAGTTCCCCGGAGAGGAATGTGGGAGGGGGGCAGAGCCCTCTAGTCCCAAAGCAGGGGTGCCCAGGGCTGCACTTGGGGACCTGGATGTTCCATGGGACTGGGACATTTCTGCCCCAGTCCTGCTCTCAGGTGGCTCAGGAGCTCTGTGATGGTGGGCCAGGAGCTCTGTGATGGTGGGCCAGGAGCTCTGTGATGGTGGCCAGGAGCTCTGTGATGGTGGCCAGGAGCTCTGTGATGGTGGCCAGGAGTTCTGTGATGGTGGCCAGAGCCCCACGCCAGCGCTTCCGGGATTTCCACCGCAGCCAAACGGGAAGGGAGAGGGACAGGGGGTGGTGCAAGCTTTGGGAATAATGAGAGAGCCACCCTTGCATTGATCCCTCTGACAAAGCCACCTCGGCGTGACGTCAGGGCTGCTTGCAGTGGGAATTTGGCACTTCCCACCATTGAGCTGCTGGAGCAGGAGCGATTTCCTGGCGCTCCTGCGGGGCTGACCCCTTGCCTGGCCCTTGCTGCTCACGTGTGGCCCTGCAGACGTGTGTGGTGGCCAGGGGTGAGGGCCCTGCTCGGCCCAGCACCTGCAGAACTGGCTGGAAAGTCACAGCAGGCTCCCTGGAAACCTGGGCAAGGAGCAGAGCTGCAGCTCTGCCAGCTGGGCACCTCCCGCTCTGTGGGACACCCTGGGCATGGCTGCTCGCTCAGGGGGCACGGGGCACGGCGGCCCTGCCACAGCCAGTGCCACCGCCTGCTCTGGCACTGAAGCAGAGGGGCCAGTGCCTGCCCAGGGTCGGATTTTAACGTTTGCAGGAGGGTTTGGGACACGGCCTGTGGTGCAAAGTACGAATCGCTCCAGCCAGGAGAGCACGGCAATGCTGAGGCACGTTGTTCCTGGTCAGCTCGGGGTGTTGACCCCCCGTGCCCCGTGTGCCCAGGGACGGGCTGGGGCTGGGGCTGGCCCAGCACACACCAGCTGTGCTGGGGGAGGCTCCCACTCGTTCCCTTGCCCCAGTGAGATGCTGGCTTTCATGTGCAAACAGCTCCACAGGGGCTGGGAGCTTCTTGGGAAGCTATAGCCTGCTATGCTGGAAGGAAAAGCTTCCAAAGCCAGCCCTGAGAAGAGCTGACAGAGCTGGGCTGTCCCCAAGCTCACTCTGATCCAGAGACAGGGCTCTTAGTGCTGGCTCTGTTCCTAAAAGATGCTCTGGTGTGTGTGTCTGGCTCCAGGCATGCTGGGGCTCCTGCTGAGCCAGGACACTGCCCTTCCTCCAGGAACAGCACTGGGTGTGGGGCTGCAGCCCTGCACTGGAAAAGAAAAATTCAAGGAAGTGGCAGAACAGAGCTGGGATTCCTTGGCTGCAGTGGGGATCCCAGGGCTCAGCCCCGTGTCCTGTGCCCTGCTCTGAGTGCCAGGGCTGTGTCTGTCCCTGTGCTGGCCCAGGGGAGCAAGGGCTGGCCCTGAGGTTGGGGTCCTGCTGCTCCTCCTTGTTCCCCCCCTGCCTCACAGGGCTGTCCTGTTTGTCCCAGCTGAGCATTGGCTCACTGCAGCTCCCCAAAGGTGGGCACGGGGGTACTCCAGGAGCCCCCTGGGTCTGGCTGGGGACCCCTCCTTGCCAGCAGGGCGCTGCCTGCCCCAGCCCTGGGGCATCCCCTGAGCTCGGTGCCTCAAACCCTCCCTGTCCTGTCTCTGCAGGGGACGTGCTCTTCCAGATGGCAGAGGTGCACAGGCAGATCCAGAACCAGCTGGAGGAGATGGTGAGTGCCCAGCCTGGCGTGCCGGGGTCCCTGGCAGTGGAAAAAGCTTTTCCATGCCTCGTCCAGCCCCTCTGCCGTGGATTTGCTAAGCTCCAAAGGGTGTGCATTGCTTGGGCATCCTCTCAGCCCCTCTGGGCCTCTCTGAGTCTGTCCCTCGCTGCTCTCAGCCCCGCTCTGGTGCCATCCGCTGCTCCCCAGGCGGGCTCTGCCAGCCTCCCCAAGCACTGTGTGTTTCCTCTCTCCCTGCAGCTCAAGTCCTTCCACAACGAGCTCCTGACGCAGCTGGAGCAGAAGGTGGAGCTGGACTCCCGGTACCTGAGTGTGAGTTATGTGTGTGTGAGTCTGCACAGCCCGGGCTCCCCCATCCCCTGCTCCCTGCTGGGGGAGGTCACGCCGTGCCACAGCTCCTGCCCCTGGTTGCAGGAGCTCCCTGGTGTCACTTGTGTCACCATGCACAGCACAGCGTTGTCCCCTATTTGCTCCCTGGGAGTCCTGCTGCCCCAGGGGCTCTGCCTGTTTCTGTCACCCCTTGGCGGCAGGAGCTGCGGCCAAGGCTCAGAACCTTCTCCTGTGGCATCCAGGCTGCGCTGAAGAAATACCAGACGGAGCAGAGGAGCAAGGGGGACTCCCTGGACAAGTGCCAGGCAGAGCTGAAGAAACTTCGCAAGAAGAGCCAGGGCAGCAAGAACCCGCAGAAGTACTCGGACAAGGAGCTGCAGGTAGGGCTGGGGGGACACGAAGGGGCATTCAGTGCTGCCCGTGGGGGTGGCGGGGCTGTGGCAGAGCCCTGGGTAAGGATTTGCTGGGGAGGTGTGGCTGGGAGAGGTGGCAGCCAGGGCTGTTCCCACAGCTGCAGTGCAGAGTGGGGCTGGAGCTGCCTGCCTGCCCCAGCTCCAGCCATCTCTGTTACCCTTTGCCTTCAGGAACGGCCCCCAGGAGCATCAGTTCCTGCCGTGCCTGCTCCATCGAGCCCGGGAGGGGCTTTTCTTGTGCATTTTCTGTGCCTGTGCCCCTTCCCCCGCCCGCGGGGGCGATGCCGGGGGCGGCCGCAGTGAATCAGAGCGGTGTGATGTGTGATGGGGGTGGGCACGGGGGGAGGCAGAGCTCCCCACAGAGGGGGAGCCGGGCTCAGGGACGCCCAGGGCACGTCCCGGCAGTGCCGAGGGGCTGTGGCACTGCTGGGTCCCGCTCGGGTCTCCGATGGATCCGCAGCAGGAGTTTGTGCCCTCTGCTCTGCAGCCTTCACTGGCAGCTTGGCCCCAGCACGGCCCGTGCAGGGATGTCCAGGGATTGCTGATGCACCAACGTGCCCTGGCTGGCAGTGAGGCTGCTGCAGGAGCTGCAGCCACAGAACCATGGTGGCACAAGGGCAAGATGAATTCCTGAAGCCAGGAATTGTTTAGTCCTGTCTCCAAGGCAGGGGGGTGTGCGTTGTGTTGGGACCAGGGTCTGTTTCCTCACGAGTCAGAGATCTGTGTCTGCTGAAGGAGACCTGCACACTGGTGCTGGCACTTTGCTGGTGGGGGTGAATTTGATGACATTTAGCGGCATTTAGTCTCCAGGAGAGCTTTACAGTGAGGTTTGTGCTGGGGAAGTGACATCCTTAATTGCACTGAAATTTGGGAAAAGCTGGTGTGAATCAGAGCAAGCACTGAAGGAGAAGAATGCAGCCACCATCATCTGCTGTGGCTCAGCCTGTGGGTCCCGTGTGGAGCCAGAGCTCTGGGAGGTGCTGAGGTGGCACAGCTGGAGCAGGGCTGGGAGGTGCTGGATCACTGGGAGGTGCTGGAACAGGGCTGGGAGGTGCCAGCACACTCTTCCATGTCCAGCCTGCTGTGGTGGAGGCTCTGCTGTTCTCCAGAGCAGCTGAAACCACTTCTGAGCATGGTGTCTCCACAAGTCCCAGCTTAGCTTTGCAATTCCTGCTGAGCAAGTAAAGCCCTGTCAGGCCCTGAGCCCAGCGTGGGGGGACACGGGGATCAAGCCTCTGTCACCCCCACCTGTGAGAGCTGCTGCCAGAGGCAGCCCCATCCTGCCAAAGCCCGGGCAGGGATCCCCATCCCACAGGAGGAGGAGGAGGAGGAGGGAAGCCATCCCAGCTGGGGTGGAGGGTGGGCTGAGCCTCCTCCTGTGATGTTCAGGGATGGGGCACTCCTGTTTGCACAGCTCTAGGGGCAGGGAAACAGGATCAGAGCTCATTGCCTTTAATCTTTCAGCAGTAAGTATTTAGGAAGTGCTTATCTCCAAAAAAGCTTTATGATGGCTTTTGAGCTTACAGAGCTATGAGACCCTTCCAGCTCAGAGTTTTCTGTGATTCCATGGCTGCTCTGCTGCACTCGGTGGGGGTTTGCTTTGCCTTAGATCTGAACACAAAGTGAAAATTGCTGAATGCAGCCAAGAGGGCACTTCCCCTCTCTTCTCTGCTGACTGCAGAGCTGGTGTTTCCTCAGCAGAAAAAGGTTTTGGTTAAAACCCTCGACACTGTTTTAGCTCTGCCTGGGCATTGGAGAGAGGGGGGACTGCAGTAAGTGGGGTCCAGCCTGGAACTGTGTGGGTGTTGGTGCTGGCCTGAGGAGAGAGCCTTGTTTGGGGCTTTGAGGAGCTGGAACTGGGCTTTGGGGAGGTGAAACCAGGTTTGAGTGGATCAGGAGCATCTACAGAGCAGTGTGGGGCTTTGCTTTCCTCAGCCTGGTTAAAGCAGAGCCACAGGCAGCCTGGTTTGTTGAGCTGGCCCAAAGCCACCCCTGTGGCCACTTGCCAAACCTCTGGTGGTCTCTTCGGAGCCGCTCAAGCACCTGGGGATGGTTTTGGGATGCTGACAGCTGCGCCAGGCTGGTGCCTGGGGACCACAGACCCATCAGCCAGGGCTGGCTGGAGTCTCCTAATGGGCTGTGGCTGGTTCCTTCTCTCCTCGTGGGAGAAGCTGCTGTTGATGCAAGTGCCACCTCCTTGGAGGCAGCAACAGCATCTTGCTCTTCTGAAGGCTGGTCCCTGTGAAGCTGCTGGAGCACCCGTCAGCCAGGAGTCTGATGCTCTGTCATCATCTTCCTTCATATTTAATGCTCCAGGAATCAGAACTGCTCCTTTCTGCCTCTTCACCACTCGTGGAGTGACCACATCTTGTCATCACCTGCCAGTGAGATGGGTGGCTGAGACACGTGGTGGCAGCAGCAGGACTGTCCTGCAGGGACCTCGGGGTTTATGTAACATTTGTCAGAGTTGAGAGCAGGTTTGGGGCCACCCAGGCCCTGCTTTTGGCAGAGGACAGCTCCTGGCTAAATCAGTCAGAAAGCCCAGTGCAGCAGCCCAGACGTCTCACCTGTTCCATTCAGCTGTTCCCCTTTATAAAGCAGAAATAAATACTGGGGCTCAGCAGGGACTGCACACAGCAAAGGCTGGGGAGCAGAAGCTTTGGAGCAGGGCGTTGAGGGCATGTGATGCTCACAGACTCTTGCAAGAGGCTTCTCCTGAGCTGCACCAGCCCCTCGTTGCATGGAGAGAGCTGGCCCAGGCTGGTCTGCAAGTCCCACATCACCTGGCCCCTGTCTCCTGCTGGTTTTGTGGAGTTTACTGGATGAGGATGAGTGTTGCAGCGTGAAGTGGGTGGCTGGGGAGTTAAAACACCTCGTGGTCTGCAGCCCAGACTCACGTAGCTCTAAACCAGCTCCAAGTGGCACCAGGCTGCAGGAGTGGTTTCCCAGCCCCCAAGCCCTGTCCTGGTCCGGAGCAATGCTGTGGCTGGGGGTTGTTGCTGCTGAGTGTCACATTAAGCGAGGCTTTTATTCCTTGTGAATCAGTCCTGAGCTGCTGCTCCACACAAGGAGTGAGGGCTGAGAGCCTCACGTGCCTCATCTTCCTCGTGGAGTGACTGAGGTGGGGCTTGACCTGTGTTGAAAACAGGGAGAGCAAACCAATTGCATTCACTTCACATCTCTGATGAAGAAGGATGAAAACAATATTAAGATTAAACAATCGCCAAGGAAGCTCAAGTGCTGTAATTTCATTAAAGGCTGGTTGTGATCAGGCCATGAAATCAAGGTCATGATGGGTTTGGGACCTGGATTGAATCAGCAGCTCAGCAATGAAGTTATGTTGGTTCAAAGTATTTATCAAATTATATTAGTACAGTGAGCAATTGGATTTCTGCATTGGGCTGAGACAAAACTGGCTGTAATTCAGCCTAAATAGCAGTGCTGGGGCTGGGTGTTTGTCCTGAAAGGCTGTGCCTGACCCAGGTGACAGTGGGTGACCCTGGGTGGGCAGTGGGGGCCGAGCTCAGCCTCTGCCTTCACCCACCCCTGCTCCCATGGGGATGTTTTAAACATTAAATACCACTGTGCCAAATAACCTGTGGGGTTTTATCAACTTTTGTCATTGAAACCTCATTTGGGTATTCCCATCAGGAGAAATAATTTTAGGTGTAGGTCAGGAAGCTCCAAATGACATGGAGCTTGCACAAACCAGGCTACGAGGTTTATGTGAAAGTCAAACAGGGAAGGACTCCGAGCTCAGCAGCTCCAGGTGACTCTCTCCAGGTTTCACTGGCATTTAGGCTGAGGGAGGACATGTGCCCAAACCCAGCAAGAGAAGAGAAGCCCCTTCCAGTGTCTAAAGAGGCTCCAAGAGAGGGACTTTGGACAAGGCCTGGAGTGACAGGACAGGGGCAATGGCTTCCCACGGCCAGAGGGCAGGGTTAGATGGGAAACTGGGGAGAAATTCTTCCCTGTGAGGGGGTGAGGCCCTGGCAGAGGGTGTCCAGGGAAGCTGTGGCTGCCCATCCATGGGGCTGTTCCTGGAAGCGCCTGTGCAGCTCAGGGATGTCATGAGCACTCGGGTTCCAAACCCGGGCAGGGAGCTGCCGATCCGGGCCGTTCCTGCACTGAGGAACGTTTTAGGCAGGAGAAGGTGAAGCCAGCGTTCCCTGCTGCTCTGCTCTCTGGATTTTATGTAACACCAATGTGTGCGTGGCCGGGCAGCAGCAGGGCAGGGCTGGGGCTGCTGCAGACCTGACAAAACGAGGGGCGACAGCCCTTCCCGGGGGAGGAGGGCAGCCTGGCGTCCCCGGCTCTGGGGGCTGGCTCCCCAGGATCCGCTCTGCCTTTCCCATCACCTCGGATAAGCATCAGCAGCCCTGGCCCAGCTTTGATCCCCACGGAGCTTTGGCTGCAGCCGAGCTGGGGAGGCTGGTGGGCAGCACATCAGGGCCAGGGCCTTCCCTTCTCCTGGCTGGGGGTGCCGGTGCTGTGCGGGGCAGGGGGAGGTTGTCCCCACCCTGGGAAACCTGCAGGGCTCTGCCGTGGTTCTGGGGGGCTCCTGCAGGGTCAGTGTCCCCACAGAAGGCAGGGAAATGTGTTTGGGCTCCTGTGGTGACCAGTGGTGGCCATTCCTTGCTGTGGGGCTGTTGTTTTATTTGCCATATTACAGGAGAGGTTGGGTCAGGGCTCATCCTGAGCTCTGTTCTCCTTCCTGGCTGTGGAAGAGCCTGGGATATCCCCGGGCTGGGATCCAGCGCGGCAGTGCCTGGCTGGACACACCACCCAGCCTCCCTTTGTGACACACGGGGCTGGGTGGGGCTGCAGGAGGGGACAGGAGGGGACAGTGCCCCCCCCGAGGCTGCTCCAGGGTCTGCCAGCTGCCTTTCTGGGAATGAGGAAAAGCTCTCTGGGCTGAGGATCCCTGGCTGCTTGCTCTGCTCATTTTGCCTCTGTGCTGTGGTGGGGTTTCAGCAGGTTTGCCTTGAGTCTTCCCCTGCTAATCAACCTAACTTCTTTTTTATCCTGTCCCATTTTTATGTATTCTCCCTTGTGATTGCCTAAGCAAGTCCTCCCTCCTCTCCATGTTTACTCCTTCCAGGTATTTCAGCCTGCTGCATCGATCCAGCACAGTCCTCTCTCTTCCCTGACCTTTCCTTTCTCTTTTCCCACTGCTCTGTGCTGCTGGTCCTGACCGATCCCTCCTTGGGATGAGAGCTGGAGTTGGCACAACCCCTCCCTGCTCTGCATCCCTCCTGGTGCTGGGTGAAAGTGTGCCTGCCACGTACTCCCCTTGGCTTTCTGGCCCCATGGTTCATGGCTGTGCTGTGCTGGTGACCCCAAGGCAGCTCCTGCCTGCTGGGGGTCCCCTCTTGTCCCTGGGGCCGGCCCTCGGCTCAGCCTGGTCAGTGCCAAACACACTGAGAAGGATCTGGAGTGATGATTTCTGTGGTGGAGCTCAGCACTGCCCTTGGCTCGTATTCCCTGTGTTTGCACGTTCCAGGCTGGGATGGGAGGTCTGAACTCATTTCCCAGCGAGGCTGTGGTTATCAAAGGCTCGGCTGGAGCTCGCTGCTGCTCCACCTGTGCTGACAGCAGCGTGTGCTCCTCGCAGCTCGGGGCTTGACATTTCTCAGCTGCTCTTTGATCTCCACCTCCCCGAGGGAGGAGCTGGCACCGTGGCGCTGGGGAGGTGGCAGGGCTGTGTGCCCTGGCTTTCTGTGCGGGACAACAGCGGCTGCTCGAGCTGGGGCTTGGCAGCAGCTCGTTCCCTTTTCATCTGCTCGTGCTCCCAATTCCCTGTCTGACCCGCGGGGTGACTCGCTGTGGCTGCGGCTGCGGCATGGGGACTGCCCGCCGTGGCTCCAGCCCCGCTCGTGTGCCCACTCCAGGGGTTCCCCGGCTGAGCCCCCACAGCCGGGGGTGCCCCAGGAGCGGGCAGGAGCCCCGGCTCTGCCAGCCTGGCCCCACGGCAGCATCCTGGAAGAATCCCAACAGGCAAAGCCTCTGCCCGGCGCCGCCACGTGCTGACACTGCTAATTAGGTCAGCGGCTCCTGGTGAATTGGAAGTGGATGCGGGAGGCGGGGGGGCACGGCACGGGGGAGTTATTTGAGGCCTCTCCAACCTAGAAACCCAGAAAAGATTTTCTGGAGCTGTTGGGTGGCTCTGGTGTGTGCCCTGGCTTTGGGCGCGACCATCGCCCTGGCTGCCTCCCTGCCTGCTCGCATCACAGATGGGGTTTCTTTCTCCTCCTTCAAACTGGGAATTTTATTTAGACAATTCTTAACCTGTGAATTTGAAGCTGACAACCTCGATCAGTCAAGGTCTCAGTTTACAGTGCAGTGCTTGAGTGGTTCATGCTTGTCAGTGGGGTCCTGGGGGAGCTGCTGAACCTGGCAGGGAAGCACCTTGCCCCAGCCCTTACAGGGCATCAGGTCATGCCAAGCTGAGAACGGTGTTTGGCTGTGGTTCAGAGTGTGGGGTGGCTGAGATTTCCCCCATTTCTGGGGAATGGAGATGAGAGCAGCAGCCCTGAGGTCCTGGTGGGCACCTGGCTGCAGGTGAAGCCTCACTCCTGGGTAAGGCAGAGCTTCTCCTTGGAGTGAAGTTCTGAGATCTCACACTGTACTTTGTGTGTTACTTTTCCCCCGTGCATCTGGCATATTTAACAGGCTTTTTATTTAAATTTGCCTTTCTGGGCGTTATCTGAAAGCCAACTGTCATTCTGAGCAAACCCAAACTGAAAACTACCTCGTGAACAAGGAGTGTCGCTCGCCATTTTGTGATGGAATAACGTGTAAAATCAAGGCTGTGGATAAATCAATGGCACACGGAGCATATTTACATAAAGTATATAAAGCTCTGAGTACTAAGTTTAGAGCGTGGGCTCTGCGCTCGCGGAGCGGCGTGTTCCGACTGGCTGAGACAAGCCTTTCCTCAGCACAGGAATTAGCAGGAGCCTTGCAAAACCAGCCTGAGAGCAGGGGTGTAAATAAGGCTTGTACCTGCATATTTAAATCCTGCTGAAAGCTGGAGCTCTCACGCTGCTAAGATCAGGGTTTCTCCCTGTGTTGTGGTGTGTCTGGGCTGGAGCCGTGCCCGCCCGCCGTGCCTGACCCAGCGATGGGGATCCTGCAGGGAATCGTGGCGGGATGGGCCTCGTGCCACTGAGCCAAATTAGCTGGAGCTGAGCTCTTTTCACTCCTCACCTTCTCGTTCTTGATGGCCCAGTTAGTAAATTAAGCAGGATGATGGGGGAAAATTAAATTAATTAAATTAATGGGGATCAGGCTCTGTGTGTGCTCCTGCTCTCCTGCTATTTCAGGTGCCGTCAGGGTTGCGCTTTCCTTCCAGAAATGGGGCTCTGCAGGAGGGGGAGTGTTGTCCTGCCCCTTCCCCTGGGGTAGAAACGTCTTGTGGAGCTGCCCGTGGTGCAGAGGAGTGTGGGCAGCAGGGCTCGGTCCATCCTGGGCGTAGCTGTGCTGGAGGGGCCGGGGGCTCTCCAGGCTGGCACTGGGGCATCCATTCCCCAGCTCCCATCACCACTGCCAGGCTGCTGCCTCTGGGCTCTGTCCCTGCGCTGTTCCCAGGCTAATAATACCCGGGAGGAGGCGGCGTGCTGCCGGCCCGAGCCCACGGCAGGAGCGGTGCCTTCCCCAGCACATCCTCCTCCTCCTCCTCCTCCTCCTCCTCTGGTGCCTGCATCGCTCCTCCAGGGGCTTTGTGTGCCCAGAGCTGCTGCTGCCTCTTCCTGTGCCACGCTGCCCCAGCGCCTCTGTGCTGGCACAAGCCCGGCTGTGCCCGGCGTTCCAAGTGCCGTGCCCTGTGTATCGGCCTCGGGGTGATGCCAAAACCTCCATCACTTCTGTCTGTGTGCTCAGTGGCATCAGCTCAGCTCCCTCTGCTTATTTCTCCTCATGGCCACAGGTGTTTGCCCTGGATTTTCTCATTTTGGAGGAAAAAATTCTCTTTGAAATAGGGTTGTTGGTTGCAAAATGGATTTTTAATCCATTTCTCACTGACACGCTTTTCTTCACCCAGGTTGGAGCAATGTGGGGAGACCCAAAACAGCACGAGCCCTGCACTGGGTTTTGCTCTCAGGGGGTGCTTGGAGCAGGGTAGGAGCCAGGAGCAGGTCCAGCCCCAAAATAATCCCCCTTTGAAGTCTGGAATGTCACTGAATCTTGCTGCTTTTGTTAGTTTGCTCCATTTTATGTATCTCTTAATAAATATTGTAGGATGCTAAAAATAACTGATAACCGTGAAGAAGCAGCAAAGCTGCTTTGGGCCCTGAATTTCCAGTTTAATTCCCATCTCAGAGAAGCTTGGGCTGCCTGAAGCGTGTCCAGCCCTGCCTGGGCTGGGAGTGTTGTGGCTTTCCAGTGTCATGGTCCCACTGTGCTAGGGACGAGGTGTGGCAAGGAGGTGTTACAGTGTGGGACAGTGATGGGCAAGAGGTGCTGCTCTCAGAGCCTCGGTGGCTGCTCCCCTGGTGCCACGTGGCAGGTGGAAGCTGGGAGCATCCAAAGGTATGAAGGGAGGAGGAAGTGGCCAGGTCAGTGAGCTGGGGGCACCTCGTGTGTTCTGTATTCAGGGAGGCTGGTGGTCCCTGGAGTCCCCTGTGCCACCTTTCCATCACACAGGGCAAAGCAGCCGGGTTTCCCCAGCCCAGCCCGTGTGGTGCCGGCAGAGCCCAGCGTGGCACAGCCGTGCTGGCACCCATCAGGTCAGGAGAGCAGGAGCCAGAGGAGGAGCCTCCAGCTGCTGGCACTGGCAGGGCCACAGTGTCTGCCAGTCCAGGGTGTGGCACCAGGGAACAGCCAGGGCGTCCTGTGCCAGGGTGTGGCACTGCCCCGGCACCACCTCTGTGTCCCCCGTGGTAAATATGGAGTGAAGGCACTGCCGGGAGTTTCAGAGGCGCTGGCGGCCCTGTGTGTGGCAGGGTCCCCGTGCCATCCCTCGGCAGCGGGCAGGGACTCGGCACAACCCGGGCGATGCCGGAGCGGGCTGGGGGCTGCGGGGGCCGCTGCCAGTCCCGGGCCACCGGGGCAGCCCCCGGCCTCCGGCAGCGCCTCCGAGCCCGGGTGGTGAGCGGGCAGCCGCTGGGTACAGCTCGTCCCGTGCAGCCCACGGGCTGAGTCAGCGCCTCTGCGTGGGGGGCTCCGATGAGTAAGGGCGGGCTGGGGGCTGTGCAGGCACACGTGTGTGTCCCTGTGTGTGTCCCGTGCCGGGCTCCCGCCCGCGCCGCCCGCCCCTCTCCGCGGCTGCCGCGGCACCGCCTGCCCCGCGGCGCTGCCGGCAGCCCCCTCCCTGCTCCTCTCCCTGTTGCAGTACATCGAAGCCATCAGCAACAAGCAAGGGGAGCTGGAAAACTACGTCTCCGATGGCTACAAGACAGCTCTGACGGAAGAGAGGAGACGGTTCTGCTTCCTGGTAGAGAAACAGTGCGCGGTGGCCAAGAGCGCCATCACCTACCACGCCAAGGTGAGTGGGACCTGCCGGAGAGCCAGTCCTGGCTGCCCTGGCACTGGGTGGATGCTCCCAGCTCAAGCTGCATCCTGTAGAACAGCCTGATATCCCAAAAGCCACAGCTGGTGCAGCCCTTGCAGCTCAGGGACCGAGGGGGGGTGATGGACCAGCAGGTGACTCCAGGGAAGGTGCCCCAGTGGAAGCAGGTGCTTCAAATCCCTCTTGCCCCTGGCAGCTCCACATCCCTCCTGCCCATGGCTGCCCCCATGTCCTGGACCAGGGCGGGAGCTGCCCCCTGCCTGCCTGGGAAGCTGCAGCACCTGCATGGGTCTGGAGCAGAATCCATCCATCCAGACAAGCGCTGGTGCTGCTCCCGCAGCCTTGTGCTCCTGTTCTGGTTGTTCCCCACCACCTCCGTGGCTCACAGCAGCCATCTGTCACTGCCACGCTTGGCACTGGAGCAGGAGAGGGAGTTGGGATTAGTCAGCTGTGTCCTGGCACATCCACAGCATGGATCCATGCTTGCTTGGTGAGTGGAGTGCAGGAGGGGAAAAACACCCCCCAGGGCTGGCGGTCAGCAGGAACGAACCAAAACCTTGCTGCAGCAGCACGCAGAGGCTGATTTTGCAGGAGGGACTTTGCCGGTGGCTTGTCCAGAGCGTGGTGTGTGTCCTGCTAAAAACTCCGTTGTGCTGCTGCCCATGGCTCCTGCAGGATGCTCCACAGGGTCATGAGGCTGGATGTGCTGGCTGGTGTTGGGGAAATATACAGGGACTTTGAAATTGGATTTAGAGGGGGATTTTGATATGCAGAACCACATTTTGTCTCCAGATGAGGCAGAGCAGAGACATAGGGTCACCCTTGGTTGTATTGGGGAGTGACCTCGAGGGGGTTGGGACATCTTCCCCCTCTGAGTCACACAAGGGGATGCTCATACATTCTGGGTGAATAAGGACAAGTTTAGCTCCCATCTCTTTCCCCCTTGGAGCATGGTAGCAGGTGGCTGCCAGTCCTGCAGGCAGGGAGCAGTGGGGCTTGCATGCAGCACAGGGGCCTGGAGGCCGTTGGGTCTGAGCACCCAAAGGAAGCAGCTCATCCCTCGGGATGTGGGGACAGCCTGGAGCACGGGCTGTGCCCTGCCAAGCTTTTGGGCCAGTTTTATTTCTCTGCTCCACATGGGGCCCAGCTCCCTGCCCAGCTCCCTGCAGCCTGGAGACGCTGCACACAGGATGTCTTGGAATAAACTGGGGAGATGGATTACCTTTTCCTTCCCTCATTCCCATTTTTCATGATACCTGCCTGGCTCTGCTGCCATCAGAGCCTGCAAGCAGGATGTCCCTGTGTGTTATCTTGCCTGTGCCATGCACAGAGCCATTGATCAATCCCAGACCAGCTCAGCCCCGGATCCGTGTGGTGCTGCCCAGGGAAGGGGGACAGACCACCTGCACCCCTGTGCCCTCACGCCTCGTTTTGCTCTTGCAGGGGAAGGAGATGCTGACGCAGAAGCTGCCGCTGTGGCAGCAATCCTGCTCAGACCCCAACAAGATCCCGGACCGCGCCATACAGCTGATGCAGCAGATGGCTGCCAGCAGCAATGGCACCATTATGCCCAGCCCTCTGTCCACATCCAAGTCCAACCTCATCATCTCTGATCCCATCCCTGGTGCCAAACCTCTCCCTGTCCCCCCGGAGCTGGCACCTTTCGTAGGAGTAAGTATCTCTGGTGGAAGCTGTCCTGCCCTTCTGAGCAAAGCCGGAGGGACGAGGCCAGGCCGGTGTCACCGCTGTCCTCGGCAAGTTGCCCTTGGATGAACTGTCACTGATGGCAGGGATGGGCAGCTCCGTGCTGGGCCATCCTGGGATGTGGGGAGGAGCCTGACCTGGGGACGGGCAGCCTGTCCCACCCTCTCCCACCAGAGTCACTGAGCTCTGGCAGAGCAGGGGCTCCCAGGTGCTGACTGGGGAACGCACGAGCTGGACCTGCCTGTCCAGGCTGGTCCCCGAGCTGTGGGACTGAACCCAGGTACCCCAGTAATGGCAGGAGAAAGGCCTGGAATGACCTGTGGGATGAAGGACCCTTCAGAAGAGAGTGTCCCACTGATGTGGGGACACAAGCTGAGCACAGAGCTCAGCAGGGAATTGTCAGGTTTGGGGGAGCTCAGAGCAGTAAGATACCGTAGAGGTGGCCCCATTGCTCCGCCCAGAGCAGCTTGGTTTGGCTGGGAACTAAACCCAACAGGACGAAGCTCCGATTTGCCTCTCTCCCTGGAGCTGTGTCCCACTGGGGAGCTGCAGTGGGATGGCCCTGGAGCTGCAGGGGGTGCCCTAATGAAGCCACTCGGTGTCCCCCTCCCCTCCTCTCTCGTAGCGCATGTCGGCGCAGGAGGCCATGCCGGTGATGAACGGAGTCTCAGGCTCTGACAGCGACGGGTACAACCACTGGTCTGAGATGAAGCCAGCACAGCCCAAATCTTTATCTCCTCCCCAGCCTCAGAAGCAGCTGAGTGACTCTTACTCCAATACACTTCCAGTTCGCAAAAACGTGGCGCCGAAAAACAGCTACGCCTCAGGTGAGGCCCCGGCCCCGCTGCCGGGGGCCCTGGGGCCGGCTCTGCCGGACGGTGCCCGCAGGAGAGGTCCAGGGGACCGGGTGGGGATGGTTGTTGTGGGTGCTGGTGGTGAAGGGACAGTGTCCTCAGCATCCCTTCAGCATCAAGTGCTGCTTGTGCCTCCTGACCTGGGCGTTATCAAATGCTGGAGCTGGGCTCTGCCCTGGGATTTCACAGGATTTCCAGGAGGCAAATCTTGTGGAATCTGGCACAGGGAACCTGCTCCCTTTGCCGTGGCTGGTGGGTGATGCCGAGAGCCTGATCCTGCTGGTTGAGGGGGAAGGTGTGAGTCGCAACGAAGTTTGTAGTACAACCTGGGCTGAAATAAGGAGGGGTGTGGACCTGTCCTGTGCCTGGGGATGGCCTTGGGGTGAAGGATTTGGGGCACCCACTGGTGTCTGTTCCCCCAGCTGAAAACAAGACACTGCCACGCTCCAGCTCCATGGCCGCCGGGCTCGAGAGGAACGGCCGGACGAGGGTGCAAGCGATTTTCTCGCACGCTGCCGGGGATAACAGCACCCTCCTGAGCTTCAAGGAGGGAGACCTCATCACACTGCTGGTGCCCGAGGCCCGGGACGGCTGGCACTACGGAGAGAGCGAGAAAACCAAAATGTGAGTGTGCTGGGTGTCCTCGGGAGCAGCCTTGTCTGGACCTTCCGTGGACAAACCTGGGTTTGGCTTCATCCCCGCCTTTGCCTTTCAGGAGGGGCTGGTTTCCTTTCTCCTACACACGGGTCCTTGACAATGATGGCAGCGAGCGGGTCCACACCAGGTAGGAGCATGGTGTGGGGTGACAGGGAGTCTGTGTCCTTGGGGCGGGAATTAGGAATTCCTTTGGAATTCTCGTTAGGAATAACAGCACAGCGGGGTGGTTGCTGCCTCTGGGTGGCTTTTGCCACGAGTGGATGGGTGGCCTGGGGGGTCTTCGCACGGAGCTGACGCCTCTGCTCTGGGCCCCCAGCCTGCAGCAAGGGAAGAGCAGCAGCACTGGCAACCTGCTGGACAAGGACGACATCTCCATCCCGCCGCCAGACTATGGCATGGCCTCCCAGGCCTTCCCGGCACAGGGCGGCAACACCTTCAAGCAGCGGCCGTACAGCGTGGCCGTGCCTGCCTTCTCCCAGGTGAGCTTCTCCTGCCAGCTTCTCCCACTCCGGAGGGGCGTTTGAGCACTGGGAGATGCTGGAGCAGATCCCTGGGCACAGTCCCTGCTGCACTGGCTGGGGCTCTGCAGCTAGCTCCCTGTCCCACTGGGATGGGATGAGCAGGAGCATTCCCGGTCCCCATCCCGGCGTGCTGTGGATGCGTGCGGGTGCCGAGGGTGGCTCTCCAACCTCTGTTCGTTGTTTTAGGACTACCTAATGCCCTATGGGTGTGCAATTAAAGACTATTCCAGTGGCCTCTGCCAAGCACCCTCCGCTCACTACAAGCCTTACGCTAGGTCGACAGCTGTAAGTCCGACGTTTGCAATGTTTCCCTTGGGATTTATGGAAATTTGGCTGCTTTGTGCCTGGTGATCCACGTGCCTTGCCTGGACCCTGCTCCTGCCGAGCACCTCTGCTGGGGTGAAGGGATGCAGGGAGCCCATGGATGGGGAGGAACGGGCAAGGCACAGGGAGCAGTGGCACAAAATGGCCCCGTAAACCCCCAAAGGACAACACTTGCCGACTCCATGGGAGTCTCCCACCAGAAACAGGCTGCTCACAGGCAGCTGGAAGTGTTTTCTCTGGCATGTGCCACTTCAAGCCGGTGACAGTCCCATGGGGACACTGGGGCAGATCCTGGACAGGATTCCAGAGTGTCCAAAGCAAGCCCAGGGCTTCTTGCATAACAAGCCAGGGAGGATGCACAGCAGATGGGATCAGCCTAACCCAGGAGCTATTGGTGTAGGGGAGCTCTCCTACCACAGTAGGAGAGCACAGTGGGATGAGCCACGCTGGCATCATGTGCTGGCAGATGGGGAGAGGACGAGGAGGGAGAGAGAAGGGCAGTCAGCACCGACCCTTCCACAGGGCACGTCAGCTGGGATCTGGTCCTCTCTGCAGGGAGTGGGGTGGAAGCACAGCCCCACTTCTTGCTGTTTTGCTGGGGTTTCTCAGCAGGATTTGCTGCTGGGGTTGGTATTTTGGGACTGGGACCATGCCTGGGAAGGTGGGAATGTGGGTCTCTAGTCACTGGTGCATGGCCAGCTCAAAGGCCAGAGATTCCCCCTCTTTCCTGGAGTTTTCTCCATGTTTGTCATGGAGAGCAGAGCTGCTCCAGTCGTATCCCGGGGCAGGCCCTTGCTCAAGGAGAGATGTCCTTGAGGGATTTCTCCAGGCCTGGTCCCCACCTGGTCCCTGCAAAACCTGCTCAGCACCGGCTAAAGGAGAAAATGGTCCAAAACCCTGTGGGTTTCTGGTGGGAGTGAATCCAGGCAAACCCTCTTTCCACAGAACATTTCACTGGTGTCTCTCAGTCGTGCAGCCCTTTTCCAACAGTCTCAGCATCTCAGCAGCAGCCAGAGCTCTGTTCCTCAGAGGGGCTGGGCAGAGCAGAGCAGGGCTCTTCCAGCAGTTGCTTTTCCATGTCTGGCCAGATAAATCCTACAGGGAGTGGTGGAACTTCAGTCCCTGATGTCTGAATCCCACTCCAATCATCTCCATATCTTCCTTTCCTCTCCAAATGCATCAGCTCTGAGCCCTGGGTCCTGATGCACTTTGGTTTGTTCATGTGACCCTCCGGTGGCACCTGAGCAGGCACAGCCCACACGTCCCTCACTGTGCTTCCTTCCCTCTTCTCCACAGGGTCTCGATGACTACGGGACGAGGTCCGTCAACAGGTAAGATGTCACCTTCCCGTCACGTTCCCTGCGAGCTGTTGGTGTTGGCTGTGGGCGAAGCCGTGGGGCTGTGTCCCCACAGGGGTTCCTGCGTGGGCTCCCTGGGGACTGGCAGTGGCTGGGATGGGCCAGGTCTCATCTGTGAGAAGGGGGGACCCAGGGAGGGCAGGTCTCAGGGCCAGCCTGGTGTCCCCAAGCTTGTGCTCCTCCAGAGAGTCGCGTCTCCCGCCCTCCTCCAGGCTCACACCTGGATATGGAAGCCAGGGAGAGCCCACGCTCCGGGGCCTTTTCCTCCATGCCCTCTGCCTCGGAGCTGCCCCGTCTCACTCCTGGGGCTGAGCCCGAGCCCGTGGCTGGGGGGAGCTTGCCGCCCGTCCGTGGTGGTCCCGTGGCGCCGTGAGGGGAGCTGGGCTCGCTCCCGGCTCGGTGCTGCCCCGCGGCCACTCTGGCATCTCTGTGCTTTGTTCCGCAGCGGCAGTGGCAGTTTGGTATCAACGGTGTGAGGACACCTGGGCTCACAGCGGCCCCTTGCTGCTTGGAAGAGCTTTCTGCTTCTTTCCCCCCCCCTTTTTTTTTCCTTCCCTTTCGTTTCTCTTTCTCTACTTCTTTTGGATTTGAAACTCTTGTGATCTTCAAGGAAACCATGGTGCTTCTCACCCCTCCCTGGTGTTCACAGTGCCCTTGTTTCTGAAGCCTTTTTGGAGCAGAAACTGCTGCCAGGTCTGTGCTCACAGCCCAGGTGCAGTTGTCACTTAGTGGGACCCGGTGTTTGTCCTCCCGTGTGATGTTAGCAGTGCCCTGTCCCCCCCAAGGGGCCGCGCCGGCCGCCCCGCACGAGCCTGGACCAAACTCCTAGACTGGATCACATATGCATGGCCTCTGGTGTCCGTACTGTTACTGAGCATCCGGGATGCCCGCGCCCGGGATGCCATTCCTGGAGGGGGGGCAGCGTCCCCGCGCCTCCCCATTGGCCCGATCCGCTTCCATCCTGCCGTGGTGGCTTTGGGAGAAGCGGATGGCACAGAGCTCCCGCCCCAGGGAAAGGGCTGCTTCTGGGCTGGGGTCCCACCGGCCGTGGGAACCCCCCCGGAAGGGTTACTCCTGGTTGTTTTATAAATATATATATATATATATTTTTTGTAGCAAGGTATTGTTACCTCACGTTAGGGCTGGGGCTCCGAGGACTGCTCGCATGCCCAAACCCGGCTTGAGCGAGGCAGTGCCCAGGGGGCTCCCACCCCGCACTGGGGGTCCCACTCCCGCACTAGCCCGGCCGTAGCCCTCCCAGTGCCCGTGGCCGTCTCCACTGCAAAGCTGTTCACGCTTTTTTCTGATGTGATTTTTAAGACCTCTGACATTGCCTGTTTACTGGGACATTGCTGGCAATAGACCCCCCCCGCCCCACCCCACGACCAGTTTTTGGGTTATCTCCTTGCCTACGGACACACTGTTCTGAGCCCCTCCTGCATCGATGTCCGAATTTTGCTAAGGATTTTTAACCCAGGATATTTCACGATGAATGGCTGAATGTAGAGGGGAAAAAAAAAAAAACAACAAACCACAAACCCAGCCTAGCAAAGCCTGTGTGGAGATTGTAAAGTGCTGAAAAACCTTTTTTTAAAAGCCAGAGAGAATTGTGCCCTGTACTGAGTTATTGTTTGAATAAAAGTTTTATTTATTGCATTGAGCTGGGCCTCGGTGTCTTTTTCGGCTGCCGTGCCTGCGTGCTGCCCTCACCGCCTGCATCACCCACCGCGCATTCCCAGGCCGTGTTTTTGTTCCATGCTCCGTCCCCGGGGACGCTGCCTGTGCGCGCTCAGCCCCGCCGGCACTAAACAGCTTCGCTGAGCGGGAGCAGCGACAGCTGCTTTAGGGCCGGGTCCCCCTCCCTGAGTGTCTGAGGGGTGATGCTGCTCCTGCTCCCGCATGCCAAGGCTCCGGCTGCGCTTTCCCGGCGGTGGGAAAGCTGCGATGGCCGGCACGGGGGGAAGGAAGCCACCCCCTCCCTTCCGCAGCCCCCGCCGTGCCCGGCCGCTGCACTCCCACAGCTCCCTGCTAGCCGTGCCCTTCCTTCCCCTCCTCACAGCACCAGCGACTCGATAAACACGACTTTTCCTCCTTTTTCTTCTTTTTCCTCCTGTTTCCTCTGCCTGCCGGCGCTGGGTGCGAGGTGGCCAGCAGGCTCTCGAGCCAGGTGGCCACCGGCCGGCTCGTGGCCTTAAGTCTCTCCTTAACCACGACCTTCTGTTCCCATCAAGCGTCCAGGCGTCCTCCAACCTGCCTTCTGTTTCCCTTGCAGCCCCGATGTTGAAGTGGCCAGGTTTTGAGGTGTCCCTGCCCGTAGTTAGTAAGTGACGGTGTCGCGGGGCCGAGCCCTGGGTGCGCTGGGCAGCGGGTGACGCCGCGGGGCTGCGCGGGGACAGTGCCACCGCTCTGCTTCCCGCTGCACCGGCCGAGCGCGTCCCCTCCCTCCGTCACCGCTTGTCCCCGTCCCGCTGGCGGCTCCCGGGGCTCCCTGGCTGCCTGTGCTGCTCGCCCCGCTGCCGCGGCTGCGCTTGCCGGGATGCTGAGCTGCTACTGCTGCCCCGCTCCCCGTAACCAGCTTTGGTTGTAGGTGTCCGCTGGCCCCAGCCCCGTCCAGCAGCGCGGGGCACGTCCGCACTAACCGCAAGTTTTTTGAGCAGCTTTTTTTTGTTGTAGACTCGTCCCAGGAGCCTCCTGGTCCTGGCCCCAGGGACGGGATGCAGGAGCCTCCCCAGGAGTCGAGACCCTCCTCGCTGGCACTGCAGAGCCTGGAGAGCTCCTTCCCCATTTCTCTTTGACCCATGAGCTGCTTTCCCTGGAGCTGCAGGCTCCATCCCAGTGGCTCTTCTCTGCCAGTACAGAAAGAGTTAAATGAGCCCCGGGTGACTCATCAAAGCAACTTTTCCTCTCCCTCCAGTCCTGAGAATCTATTTTGGCATCTTGGGAGGGAAAGTGATCTAAGCATCTGCATTAATTAGGTGTGAAATTAATTACCCTATTTTTAAGCAAAAGTAATTTATCTTTTAAGGAAAGAAAAAGCGAACGTGGAGAGGTGAGGGATGGCAGAGAGGGGGCCTGGGGCTGACAGTGAGACCCTGTCCCAGAGGGCTGCAGGTCCCAGCATCTTCCTTTCTGCTCTGGGAGATGGCTGGGGACATCCCAAAGCTTCTGGGGACATCCCAAAGGTGCTCGGTGCAGGTGCACATGGTAACCACATCACTTTACCTGAACCCACGTCAGGGGTAGCAGGGCTGTGCCCCCACGGTGGGTGACTGGCCAGAGGCCCAGCTGTGGGACCTGGTGTGGGGGGCTGTGGCCATTGCTCCCGCTGGGGACAGGATTGTGTGGCTCTTGGGGAGGGCTGGGAGCAGTGGGCAGACGAGACAGAGGGGCTGCAGGGAGGACAGGGGGTGCTTGGTGGCTCCCCAGGCAGGCAGAGGGACCCCCAGAGCTGCCCACACCTCCCGAGAATTAACTCCTGCTGGGAGAGGACAGAGGGGACCTCCTGGAGAAGGGGTAAGGATGCTCCCCGTGCCTAGGCAGTCCTTGCACCCTGTCCTGGCCAGGTGACGATGGCAGCAGGAGGGTGCTGGGGACACCCCAGGTAGGTGAAACCCAAGGTCAGCCTGTCTGGGCTCTGGACTCTGACAAGCTCATCCAGCTGTCCTTAGTCCCCCACACTCTTCCTCTTGGATATTAACTTCCCCAGAGGCAGCACAAGTGCTCTGCAGGGAGCTGCCAGCTCTGCCCTTGGCCAGGAGGTGAAGCCATAACCCCCTGCTCCAGGGCTGGGTGATCCTGCAGTGCTCCCATCTGTGGGAACTGTTGGAGCCCAGCCTTGGAGGAGGCGGGAGCAGCTTCATCAGCCCTGGACCCCAGTGGCAACCCCGGCTTTAGGCTAAAGGAGAGCAAGGTAGGAGAACATGCCCCTGCAGCTGCGCTTGGCTCATCTCTGACCCACCACGGCTTAGCTGGGAGAGCAGCTGAGGAGTGATGCAGCTCCAGGAGCGGGGCAGCTCCAGGAGTGGGGCAGCTCCAGGAGTGGGGCAGCTGGGCTGGGGGCTCCACAAGGCAGAGCTTTTCCAGTTTAAGCCCTTCCCAAATGCTGCTGGTCCCGGGGTCTCGCCAGTCGCCGCTCGCTGTGCCAGTGCCCTGTCTTCTCCAGGCCTCCACACCCTGTTAACTCTTCCTTCCTCTTCCTCTTCCTCCACAGGAACCCCTTTGCCAACGTCCAGCTGAAGCCAACGGTGACAAACGACCGCTCGGCTCCGCTCATCAGCTGATCCGGGAGCGCTGGCGCCCGCGTGGCACTCGCCACCTCCTCATCCTCCTCATCCTCCTCATCCTCCTCCTCGCTGCTGCATGTCCAGCTTCCCAGGACTCCATTTTTAGGCGGAATTTATTAATCCTGCTGCTTTGAAAGCCAAAGGCTCAAGCTAGTGCCCTAGTTCTCTCTTCTCTAGACTCCCTCTGTGGCAGGGGGTCACAGCGCTGCCATGTCACCTGTCCTTTGCCTGTGCTGAGGAGTGCGGTGGCACTTCCCGGAGTCAGAGCAGCATGTCCCAGAGCCGGCGTGGCTCCCAGGCCCAGCAGCAGCTTGCTGCGGGTGGGGAAACGGGCTCAGCTGGAGAACAGCTCTCCGTGGGCTCACAGTGCTCCAGGGGGGCAGCAAGGCAGAGAGGACGCGGTCCCCCTGCTCTCCCTGCCCAGACAGGAGGGACCCCCAGGCCAGGCAGGACACCGGGACACCCCGTGCAAGCCAAGGCATGGTGGGCGGCACAGGCAGCTCCCAGGCTCCCACCAGACCCCGGGTGCCCACCCCATACGCCAGGCTGGGACAGGGCAGTGGGTGCCAGCACTGCAGCCCCCGCTGGGATGGGGTCAGCTCCGGTCCCACAGCTCCTGCTGCGCCAGGGCTCGGGATACTGTAGGGAATTACGGTACTGCTGTAAAATATAAGCTAGGAAAAAACCACTCGTGGAGGCGAGGGCAGTGTGTGAGTGAGCCTTGGGGTGCCCCTGCTCCCTGCAGACAGGAGCTCCCATCCGGACCTCTTGCTTGGCTGTTTGCTCTTCCTCTATTCCTAGGGCTGCATGAGAGAGAGAGATAGATAGAGATAAATATATATAAATATATATATACACACTTGCTAAGCTTACTGCTGGGAGTGCCCATGAGTAAGGTGGCTCCCGCAGCCCTTCCCGCAGCTCCTGAGTGACCAGTGTCACATCCTTGCTCCAAAAACAGGGAGAAGAGGCTTTCCAGGCAGGAACTGTCTCCCATGGATGAGGGCTTGAAACAGAGATTTTGCTTTTTCCGCTGTATTTCTCCTTTTGCACTTTCTGATCACTGGTGCAGCATGTCCTGGACCCCACAGCCCGGGCAGTGGCTGCTTGGCTGGGCACTGGGCAGGGCAGTGTCCCCAGCCCAGGGGGCTCCGTCCCAGTCGGACACGGTGGCTCATCTCTCCCATGTCCCCTCTGATGGGTTTTCCAGCTCCACTGCGGGAAAACAGCTTCTCCTGTGACCACTCAGGCTCCAGCTCTGCACGAGGGTTCCCAGCTCCATGATGTGCCTGCCTCCTCTTCCTCTCCTGTGCCTCCTCTTCCTCTCCCAGGGCTGGAGCAGATGGGTGGGGGCCAGACAGGGCAGGGGTGAGGGAAAGGGCTCTGCAGGGGGCTGGGGCAGTGGGTGGGAGAGGGCTGGTGGTCACAGCCCGGGCTGGGGACGGGCCTGGGGTCCCCTCAGCCACTGCGGTGTCCTCTTCCACCCCCGTGCCAGGGGCTGTCCCCCGGGCCCCCCAAGCTGCCACCCTGGCTCCAGCCCGCCCCCAGGGGCTTCGCTGCACCTCCTGGTTCGGTGGCACCTGTAAGACGTAACCTGAAACAATTTTTTATGAGAAAACGTAATTTATGAGCAATTCAACCTCCCCCAGCCCTCCCTCCTGCAGCGTTTTCCCTGGCCAGAGGCTCCTGCCTGGCCCTGGAGCGTGGCCGGGGCCCTCTCGAGCTGGCTTCATCCTGGGTGCTGGGCAATGATCGGGGCAGCAAACGGCTTAAGATATTTTAAAAACTTTATTATTGGCCCGATGAGATTTGACACACATGCTGGGAGCTGTATGGAAATCAGCACTGATAAAAAATACAGCAATTATGACCCGTATTGAGAAAATAGACCATGTAAGAAGAGCCTTTCTATTAAAAAAGTTACCCAAGCCACAGCTCTGTCCTCATCTGCCCTCCGGGGCCAGGACCTGCGGTGCCATAGACCAAACCCGGGGTGTGGGGTGGGGGCTGGGCCAGCACCCCTGGGTGCCAGGGGCTGAGCCAACCCCCGCCGTGGTGTTGGGGGGTGTAGGGAAGGGGGGGATCAGGGGGTAGGAGGGTGGGTGCTGCAGGAAGGGAATCCCAGGAGCAAGCCCTGGGTGCTGCACCCCCAGTCAGGGCAGGGGGTGGGCCCCTCTTGTAAAGGATAAAAAAAAAAAACTTGGGAAAATTGGGGTGGGGGGGTTACAGGCCAGGTGGGGGCTTAAATAAAACACTTAAATAAGCACTACTTGCTTAGTAGGGGGGAGGAGCCAGCAGTGGGGGTATGGGGTGGCATGGCCACCCTGGGGCTGATGTTTGGGTCCCCCAGGGTCCTGGCAGTAACCTGGACTGGGGAACAGCCCCTGGCCCCCACAACAGCTTCCTGAGCACCAAGGGCACTCCAGCTGGGATACAGCTCCAGGCTGGGCTGGCCATGGGAGGGGGTGGGAGAAGGGTGGGTGACAATGGGGACACCTCTGCCAGCACTGGGACCCATGGCGGTGCCAGGCTGGGGTGGGGACGGGCTCATCCACAGGTCCTGGTGCCAGAGCTGTGTCCAGCCCAGGACGGGACCATCCTGTGTCATGGAGCAGAGCCCCTGGCACCAGCCCCATCCCACGAGGGTGCTGTCTGTGCCGTGTCCCTGCACGGGCACACCCGTGTGCCCTCATCCCCCTGCACAGGAGCCAGGACAGGGGCAGGGGCTCAGGGGGGACATTTCTCACCTCAGGGTTTGGTCTATAGACCCCAAAAGGAACCAGCCCTGAATTCAAGGTTTCGCTCAGCTCCGCTTACTTCTATTTCCTTCCGGAAGCTGGAATTGCACAATTATCCTAAGCCTCGAATGAATTTAAACAAAAAAAAAAAAAACAAAAAAAAAAAACAAAGAAAGAAAGAAACAAACAAACAAAACCCAAAACAGAACAAAGAACCACGAGCGCGCCCCCCTCCCCCCCTCCTCAATAAGTCTCTTTGGCAGCAATAACTTAAAATCGCATCAACGTGGGTTCAGTCAACAGCAAGTTTTGGTTTTGGGGTGGGTTTGGGGTTGGGTTTTTTTAATAATTTTGTTTAAATACAAAAATAGTCAGGTTGGTGGGTCCCGGTGGGGGATACTCCCTCCACAACCAGCCCTCCACGTGTTGCTCCCTGCTACAATGGGCAAGGGTCCCAGCAGTCCTCAGGGTTCCCAGCTGGGACTGATCCCTGCAAACCAAGGGAGGGGAGCTCCAAAGCCATGGGGACCACTCTGGGTAGCCAGTGGCACCCCTGGCACAGGGAGTGACATCCAGAGTGGCAGCAGCCAGTGGCCCCTCAGTCAGGAATGTCGTGGAGTGCCTCTGGGGTAGCCACGGGGCAGCTGTGGGGCCGCTGTGGGACAGCCAAGCTGCCACAAGGTGTAAGACTGAGCACACGGCACAGGGAGGGGACAGCCCAGGGGAGAAGGGGTGTGGGGACAAACCGCCTCGGGGAGCACATGTGGGCAAGAAGCCAAGGGGGAACTTCACAGGGGAGGACACTCCGCAAATGTTAGCAAGGTCAGGGCGCTACCCTTGAAACGCTATAATTTATATATATATATGTATATATATATATATAAGTGTCTATTTTACACGCACGCTCACAGCCACCCGCACACGGCGTCACTGTCACCCACCGCCTGGCCCCGCGGGGGCCGCGCCGGCCCCGCTCCCACTCGAAGCAGCAAACGAGTTCCTTGCGATAAAATCTGCCTAAAAACTGCCGAGCGGGGTCTGGGAGCCCACGGGCGGCCCCCGCGCCGGCCCCGCCGGCCTGCGCCACCCCAGTGCCAAGGGCAATGCCGGCTGCGTCCCGGCGGGCTCACTCCCGGTCACCGTCTTCGCTGCTGCCTGCAACGAGCAGAGAGAGCCGTGAGAGGGTCCCGGACCCCTGCAGGACACCCGGCCCTTCACAGGGACAGGGTGACCCATGGCTCACAGTGTGGATGGCACTGGGACACGGCCACTCCCAGCAGGGACAGTCCTGGGCACCCACAGAGCAGCGTCCCGAGAGGGACTCACCTCCTATGGAGTCCATGTCCGAGTCGGAGACGTGGGTGATGGAGAACCGGGACACCGGGGCAGGTGAGACTGTGAACCGGGAGAACTGGATGGGCAGCACCTGTTTCTGCGCCGGCACCAGGGCGGGCACGGCCGCGGGGGGCTCTGCCGGCGTCCCCGGCAGCGAGGCCACAAGGGATGGCTTCACTGGCATCAGTGGGAAGTCGTCGTCCCACTCGAAGCCACCACCTGGGACACAAAGGGAAGGCGCTGAGCCCACTGTGAGGGTTCCACCATAACCTCTAACCCCATCACCCCATAAATGGCCCTCCATCATCCCATAACCGCTGACCACATGACTCTACAACTGCCTCCCCATGATCCCATAACCACTGCCCTCCCACCACCCCACAACCACCAGTGCCGTGAGCTCCTGGTCTCTTACTCTCTTCCGAGGCGTTACCATCCGAAGAGTCATCGGAGGCTCCGAGCCTGTCCGTGGGGCTGGGGGGACTGCCACTGGCAGGGGGCTGCCCCGAAGGTGAGGGGGGCTGCCCCGAAGGCAGGGTGGGCTCTGGGAAGCTCTGCTCAGCCAGCTCCCGCGTGGGGCTTTCCTGGGGATGGGGAAACAGCAGGAAGGAACCTCACTGGGGCTCAGCTGGAGATGGCTCCCACCACCAAAACGGCATGAAGCTGTGCCCAGTACCTGGCTCTGTCCCCCAGGGCACCCACCTGGTCGAAGAGGTAGATGGTCACATCGTCGTAGAAGGAGACGGCCTTTTTCTTGCGCTCCAGGTCCTCGCAGAAGGACTCGGACAGCAGGCTGGGCATCTTGAGGAGGCTGCGCAGGTTCCGGCCGCTCTGGCTCTCAGCCACCACGATGGGCACAGCTGCCGGCTCCTCCTCGCTCTCCTCGCTCTGCTCCTGGATGTTGTAGCAGCGCAGCTCCTCATCCGACTCGTCGCTGTCTTCTGTGTCCTCCTCCTCCTCCTCTGGCTCGTCGCGGCGCTCAGGGGCAGCCGGGGCCGGGGAGAGATCCGGTGGTGATTCGCCCCCGGGGAGCACCGTGCTGGGACCCCCTGGCGCATCGCCCGCCCCGGGGCCCTCCAGGAGCAGCCCTTGCTCCCCAAGCCCAAACACGGGGGTCACAGTCTGTTTGTCCCCCCCTGTGGCCCCCCCAGGTCCAGGGACACCATCGGGCACGCAGGTCCCTCCAACAGCTGATGGCTCCCCAGGGCTCACTGGCACCGGGGTCAAGAGGAAAATCTTGGGGGTCACAGAGCCAGGGGGACAGGTGTCTGTGTCAGGGCGTAGGGCGCTGCCCGGCACCAGCCCCGTGCCAGCGGGGTTCTGCTTGGTGCCAGGCGCCTGCTCCGGTGAGCTCCCGGCCTCTATCCCCACCCAGTCCCCCTCCAAAGCCACCGCCGCTGCCGTGGGCACCGCCACCGCGACGCCAGGCGCTGCCGGGGGGCTGCCGGGTGCCCCCGGAGGGTGCAGCGGGTCCTCTCCTCGCCCTGTGTCCTGCAAAGGGGAGCGGGGACCCTCCTCTGCCTCCGGGGTGCGGGACCCATCGCTGTCCCCTTCGTCCTTATGGCCGCGCTCGGCCTCGGCGTCGCAGTCGGAGAAATAGGCAGAGTCGCGGTACGGGCTCTTCTCGGCCAGGCCGGCCAGCTCGGCCCCCGGGGCGCTGGGCAGCCGCGTTTCGGGGGCCGCCGCCTCGCCCTCGCCCCCCGGCAGCCCCGGGGGCGGCTTCCCCAGCTGGCTGAAGGCCTCGGGCTCTCGGGGCTCGTGGGGCTCCTTCAGGACAAACTCGGGGGACTCGTTGTTCTCGGTGTCGTAGCCGCTGTCGAGGGCCCGGGGCTGGCCGGCGGGCACGAAGGCGCCGGGGCTGAGCACCTCGCAGGAGCTGGCCGTGGAGGGGATGTCCAGCGACTCCAGCGAGTCCGGCGTCCCCACCTGCTTCTGCAGGGACCTGAGCGCCGGGGCCGCCTCCGCCCGCTCCGTGTATTCCCCGGAGAAGTCGGTGAAGACGCCGGACGTCAGCTCGGCCGTGTCCTCGTCGCTGCCCTCGTCCACGCTGGGGAAGCTGCTGCTGGAGAAGGTCTTGTCCGGCGTCCGGTCGGCGTCGCTGGCGGCACAGGCGCCGCTCTCGGCCGCGGCCTCCGCGGGCGCCTCGGCGGGCTCCGCTGCGGGCTGGGCGCCGTCCGCGCCGGGCTCGCCGGGGCTCGGGGCGGCCGTGCCAGCCGTGGGGGGAGCGGCCTCCCCCGGCCCCGCGGCGGCGGGGGGCGGCGGGCTGCGGGCAGGGCTTCCCCCGGCCGAGCTCTCCTCAGGGTGGGCATCGCGCGGGGCCCCCGGCGCAGGTGGCGGGGCCGCGGCGGGGCCCCAGGGCGCGGCGGGGCGCTCCGCCAGCGTGCCGGGCTGCGCGGGGCCGCAGGGTGATGAGTCACGGCCGTGCCAGGCCCGCCGCCGCGGGGAGGGCGAGCGGCACGGGGAGGAGGAGCCGCCGGCCATGGCGGGGGGCTGATCCTGCCGCGGGCGGAGGAAGTCGTGTCCCGGCGGGGACCCCCCGAGCTGGGGCTGGCCGCGGGGCACCGTGCCCAGCGGCTTGGCCATGAGCCCGCGGAAGGTGATCATGCGGCGGTAGCACCAGCTGTCGCCGGCCGGGGGCTCGCGGGGGCTGCCGCTGCCGATGTTGTTGTTGGAGGAGCTGTTGGAGGCCCACGGGTGGCGCTGAGGCGGGGGGCTGGCACCGGCCGGGTGGGGGGCGCTGGGGGGGCTGTCCTCGCCCAGCTCCAGCGCCACGCAGTCCGGCGGGGTCCCGCTCGGGCCCGCTGTCCCCCCGTACCCCGGGGGGCTGTAGGCGCAGTTCCCCGACGGCGAGACGCCCAGCGGGTCGGCAAAGACACCGGGCTGGAAGGCGGGGACGGGCCAGTCCTGGCTGCCCGGCTGGGAGGGCTGCTCCTCCAGCAGGTACCCCTCGGCCCCGTGGCTGGGGGACGGCTCGTAGCCCCGCGGCTCCTGCCCGGGGCAGGGGTAGGGGTAGTACTCGGCGCACTCCCAGGAGCCCTCGGCCGCGGGCGCGTGGCCCAGCAGCGGCTCCATGCTCAGGGACACGGTGGGGCTGCCCGAGTCCGAGTCGTAGGTGCCGCCGCTGCGGCCGCCCTGGGCTCTCCAGCAGGCCGGGGGCCGCAGGGCCCCCCGCTCGCCCACCGGGCTGTAGGTGCACATGGTGTAGTCCAGCTCGGCGCTGCCCTCGCCGGGGCCCTCGATGCGGATGTAGTACTCGCTGCCCAGCGAGGGGCTGTGGGCGCCCAGGATGGGCACCACGCCGGGCGTCGGCACCCCGGGGCAGCCGGATGCCTTGCACTCATAGCAGGACGGGGACACCCCCAGGCTGAGCCCCGCCGTCGTGGCCGGGTAATAGAGGTCGTGGTAGCGGGCAGCGCTGCTGGGGCTCAGGGACCCCAGGGGGGCCTGGAAGTGCTCAGTCTTGGTGTGCTCCCACTTGTACTCGAAGTTGAGGCCGTGGCTGGTCTCCATGACGGTGAGGATGTCGTCCCCGTCTGAGGGGAACCCGTCGGCCGAGAACTGCTCCAGCAGCGGGAAGGACGAGAGCTCGGGGCCGTGGTGGCTGCCGCTGGCGCTGCCGTTGGGCTTCATGGAATTCCACCGCTTCTCGAAGTCCTCCTCGGCCTCCGTGGCCCCCTTGGCGCACAGGTAGGACAGCAGCAGGTGCACCTCCTCGGCCGTGGGGCGCTGCTCGGGCTGCAGCCAGCAGAACTGCATCACCTCGTACCTGCCGTGGGGAGCGGCCAGCGTCAGCCCGGACCCCGCCCGTGCCACGGGGCAGGGGAGGGGGTGGCTCGGGCTCCTCACCAGCGCTCCGACAGCGACAGCTTCAGCTGGGGCTTGGGCAGCTTCAGCTGCTGCTCCTTGATGGCGTAGGCCAGCACTTGGCGGTCAGAGTAGTGGTCGTAGGGCTGGCTGCCCAGCTCAAACAGCTCCCAGATGGTGACGCCCAGCGACCTGCAGGCATGGTGCCATGCTGGGGGTGCAGGGAGACCCCCATCCTGCCCCCGACCCCAAAACCATCCCGATGCATCCTGCGAGGCTGCAGCCCCCTGTGCCCCCCCAGAGCCGCTCACCAGACGTTGCTGGCCTTGGTCTGGTCCACCACGAGCAGGTTGCCGTGCACCTCATCGATGAGCTCGGGTGCGATCCAGCGCAGCGGCACCCACAGCTGGTCGGCCGTCACGAAGTAGTCATCCTGCCAAGTGTGCAGGGTCAGTACGAGAAGAGAACGTCAATCCATGGCGTCAGGGACCGGCCACGCCGCGGCACCGCTACCCCCTGCCTCCCCACCCTCCACCACTGCCCCCCATGCCCCTTGTTCCCCCACATCTGCCCCTGGTCTGTCCAACTCTGCTCCTGGCACCTACTGTCCCTTGTTGCCTCCCCTCCTTCCCCCCTCTGCCCCTCTGCTCCCCCACCCGAGCCCCTCTGGCCCCTCTGACCCCCAGTTCAGCAATCCCAGCTCTGCAGGAGTTGTGGGCTAACTGGAGCAGGACAGAGAGACAAATGGACGGGTGGGCAACCCCAGGCTGTGCTGGCATCTGCCTGCAGGGTCCTGTGCCTGGCAGAGGGGCACATCTGGACCAGCCCAGGCAGTGTCACCCCATTGGGTGGGTGGGTGCCGGAGCACACCAGGTGGCACTAGGGGTCCCTCACAGGGTGGTCTGAACCCCCCTGCACCCCAGCAAGCGCAGAGGTGCCCCGACACCGCTGGGGAGGGGGGATGTGTGCGTGAGGGTGGGGGGAAGGGTCAGTCGGGTCTGTGCCAGGGTGGGTGTACGTGGGGGTACCACAGGATCCCAGCGCGCAGCCCCAGCCCCCTCTTCCCTCCAACCAGCCTTACTTTGTACTTGCAGTGCGAGAGCCCGTAGTCCCCGATCTTCACGGTGAGGTCAGCGGTGAGGAGGCAGTTCCGCAGGGCCAGGTCGCTGCCAAGCAAACCCGGAGCTGTCACCGGCACCGAGAGCTCGGGGGGCAGCCACCGGGGACCCGACTGGGGCGGCCGTGCGGCGGCGGGGCCGTTCCCCGCCCGGCTCCGGGCGTGCCCGTAACGCGGCTCTCAGTGCACAGCAGGAATGCCTGCGCGGCCCCAGCTGCGCCGCTGTCCGTCCGTCCATCCGTCACACGCCGAGCCAAGCAGAAGGCGGCTGTTCCCGGGCAGCCTGAGCCCTGGCATGGGGCCGGGTCATACAGCCGGGGCACAGGCGACAGCCCTGCTGCAGCACGGACCACCGAGGCTGGGCTGCCCTAAGGGAGTCCCTCTCCCGCACAGCTGGGGGCCCCATGCCCCCCTCCCACAGCTCATGGGGGACCCACCTGCAGAGCCAGGCTCGGGTGGGGACACTCCGCTGGCCCCCGATGGCAGCGCGCCCCCTCCTCAACAAAATCACTGATGCTGGAGTCTCCGTCTGCAACTCACTCAGCACCAGGATATTGTTGGGCAGGAGGAGCAGTGGTGGGGCAGGAGCACTGGCACCTTGGGAACCCCCCATGCAGGCCCCGCATTGCTCCCCAGCTCCCCCCAGAACGCAGGACAGCCTACCTGTGGATGTAGTTGTTCCTGTGCAGGTGCAGGACGCCACAGGCCACCTCGCATGCCATCCTCTGCAGCGTCAGCAGGTCCGGGGTCATGGCCTCAGCCCCCCGGCAGCTCCGCAGGTACCCCTTCAGGTCACCCTGCGGGCAGTGCCACTGTCACCCTCCGTGCCCAGCACCCACGGGGGCACCACGGGTAGCGGGGCACAGGGACTCACCAGCGGGCAGAACTCCATCACCAGCAGGTACGGGGTGACCTCGGCGCACTGGGCCAGGCACTGCAGCAGGTTGGTGTGCTGGAGGGCTCTGCATGGGCACAGCAACGGGGGCGTTTGTGCACCACCGCCCTGCCTGTGCTGGCACTGGCATGGGAGGGGCAGTGGCAGCCCCCTGGGAACTCTTCCTGCCAGGGGGATGGCAGCAGTCCCCCAGGAGCCATCGTCCTGCCTGCACAGGGGCTGCCACAGGGGCTGCCAGGAGCGGGTACCAGCACGTCCCAGCGCCCGGGACGTGTCACAAAGGGACATTTGTTCAGCTGTGCTGGGGCAGGAGCAGCCCCGTGCCCCCCCTGCTTGCCCAGCTCTGCCCATGACCTCACTGCTGCCCCATGCCATGGCCAGTGGCCCCGCACAGCTCCGGTCCTGCCACGATGTAGGGATGGAACTGTGCTGCCCCAGAGCAAGGGCAGCCACAGCTCTGCCCGGCAGCTGAAGGTGGCACCGAGTGGTTCTGTCCCCATGCCACAGCATCCCCGCTCCCAGCACTGTGGAGTGACCCCAGAGGTACCTGTAGGGCTGTGCTTCCTCCAGGAACTGCATCTGGTCCTGCACACTGGCACTCGCCTTCAGCTCCTTCACCACCACCTGGGTGCTGCTGATGCCCGAGTTCACCTCCCCCAGGAACACCTGGGGCGAGGGACAGGCTCGTCCCTCCATCCACACCCCAAACCCCCCTGGCACAGCCGGGGCCCCACATCCCACCGGGGTGGGGGGTCCAGGGGTCCCTGGCCCTGGGCTCACCTTGCCGAACCAGCCGTGCCCGATCTCCTTCAGGTACAGCAGGCTCTGCCGCCCCAGGTCCGCCGACTTGAGGAGCTGCACTGTAACAGAGCCCATCCAGCTGCCCGCGTGTCCCCCTGCCCGCATGTCCCCCTGTCCCCACATCTCCCTGCCCATCTGCCTCTGCTCCCCACCAGTCCCAGCCAAGCCCTGCTGTCCTCACCGTGCCACCCGGTGCCAGGCCTTCTGCCACCCCAGGATGCTCTGGAGCATCCATCCCCAGGAATCCTGCATCCCAGGCATCTTCGTCTCCAGGCATCCTCCCACGATCAGGGGATGTGGGGTGCCAGTGTCCCCAAGCAGGATGGCAGCAGAGCTGGCTCCCTGCCCCTTCTCCTCCGCAGGGAGTGCAGAGCTGAGCCCGGCACAGCGCTGGCATTTAGCCCCTTCCCGGCCCCCCCAGCACAGTCCAGCCCCTCGGGAGCCCGTGCCAAGGGCAGGCAGCAATGGGGCCATTGTTGGTCCTTTCTGCCCACCCCACTGTGGCCATTCTTTGGGCAGGGAGTGACATGGGGCAGGAGGGGCACAACCAGGCGCCCCCCACATTCCTCTCCCACTCAGAGGCTTGTTTACATGGGAGCAGGAGTCGTGGATGTCACAGTTCAGGGTGGCCGTGTCCTGTCCCACCCCGGTGCTGCTCCCCTGGGCTGGCACACGCAAGTGCCTGGAGACAGGGACAAGGGACCCTCACACAGGGGAACCCTGTAGCACTCCCCAGGGACCTCGGCTGCCTGTCCCTCGCCATGGCTCTGCTGGAGCTGTCCCTCCACCGCAGGGGAGACCCAGCATCCCCACGTCACCCTGTGCCCAGTGATGAGAGCGGCAGCCGCGGCATGCAGGGGTGCTGCCCCGCCCTGGCTTACCTGAGCGCCCCGGCTGCTTGGCCATGGGCAGGGACACCTTGGTGAGGGGCAGGACATAGACCTCGGGGCCATGCTGGGGGGCAGGCGAGCCCTGGGCCGACAGCTCTGTCACGTAGTCGTCCCCCTCGGCGTTCTCAAACTCCTGGTTCAGGGCGCAGGGGGGAGACACACCGAGCAGAGAAAAACTGACCCGGTGGGCTCCCCACTGCTCTAGTGCCCTGCACACCCCCTCTGCCCCGACAGGCTCATGGGGTCCCAGAAATCCCCCCCACCCCGCACACAACCCTGCCCGCACACGGGGAAGGCACACCCTCCCCACCAGCCATCCCTTTACCTGTCTGTGCCACCCCGGCAGCCCCCGGCTCCCAAAAGCCGCCCGGGCGAGCAGGTAGGAGACGGTGAGCATCTCGCCCTGCCAGGCTGTGCCTCATGGCGCTGCCGACACCCCCAGCACTGCACCGTGTGCCATGTGCCACCGCGGGCCATGCGCGGACACCGGCCCGGCCGCTCGCCATAAATACCAGTGCGGGGGCACCAGGGGGTCACTGTCCCCCCCGGCACGGCGAGGTGCTCCGGCGGTGTGGGACGTTACACAACACCCGCCGTGTCCCCCCCGGCCTGACCCCCTCCCGCCGCGGGCGCCACAAGCCTCCACAAAAATCTCAGCAATTAGGGAAAAAGCGTTTTCTCGGCACATTCTGTGCCTGTGAGGTCAGGGTGCCTCCCACCCTCGGGGGCGTGCGGGTGGGACCGGGCCCTTAACCATGGCGTGGCCTGGCCCCGCACGGAGCCGGGAGCACGGATGGGTCACGATACGACCCCAAGGATCCTGAATCCCGCAGATCCACGCTCTGTGGAGCTGGGATCCAGGATCCAGACCCCAGTGTGCTGAGCCCCACAGCCCCAGCAGGCAGCGAGGGGCTGAACCCCTCCCTCCAAGCACTGCTGTCCTGAGCCAGGACACATCCAGCCCTGGCGCTGGGGCAGAGAATTCTGCACCAGGAACCTCCAGACACCTCCATCCCTTGCTGGGTCCCTGGGAAGAACCCCCCACCCTGGACTGGGACCCCCCCGCCAGCCCCGCAGCTCACCTTGAAGCCAATGTCCCCCTTCTTGCAGCACAGACAGGCCAACATGAGGAAGATGAAGGTGAAGAGCCCCGAGAAGGAAACGGCCACAACGGCCAGCGAGGAGGACCAGGAGAGCTCACTAAGGGGGGTGCCGTCTGTAGGGACATGAGGTGGTCAGGGCTGGGGGCACCGGGGAGGGGTCATGGGGCATGGGGAAAGAACATGGCTGCACTGGCTGGGCACCACATCCTCTGGGCACCAGCACACCCCAAATCCGGCACCTGCCACCCCACTCCAGCTGTGCAGTGTCCTGTGGGGTGGCAGGGCACACGGTGGCCACGGTGACAGTGGAGGTGGCCGCACTGCAGCTGCCCATCCCCAGCAGGCCCCGCTGCCAGCTGCAGCTGCCACATTACTATTCTGCCCGGAGCCTGCCCAAACAACCAGTGCCGTTGTGGTGGGAGCAGCCGGAAGGTTGTGGCACTGCCAGCGGAGCCGGTCACCGGAGACCCCCACAGCCCCGCGGTGCCTGGCTGGGACCGGTGCCCTGTGCTCAACCATGAGCCTGGCACAGACCCCCGCCGGTGCCGTGGTCCCTCCCTGGGTCACCAAGCCGGTGCCGGGGATGCTCGTGGCACACACATGCCTCCAGCACGTGGCCCATGGAGCTTCCCTGTCCCTGTGCCCTGGCCTCGCTGCCCTGCTCTGGAGCTCCAGCACGGGCTCCTCGGTGTCCTTGAGACCAGCACCTGAAGGGCACCAGGGCTGGGGAAGGTTCTGCTGCCCTGGTGGGCACCGGCAGCACCCACTTCCCCCGGGCACTGCCCGGCACCACGCGGGGTGGGCACGGAGCGCCCTGGCTCCCGGCATGGTGGTGAGCGGCCCCACGGGCCTTGGCACAGCCCAGCCGTGCCAGGGAGCAGGGAAGGAGCTCCAGAGCCATCTTCTGAGGCTCGGGATGCAAAGCCGAACCTGGGAGGAGCGGGGGGCGGCATGCCCCCCCTTCCAGCTGGTTTCCATGGTGAACACACTTTGTACCGCCAACGTCACCATTTTCCCTGGATAGTGGGACAGCAAAAGAGAAAATGACTCACTGAAAAGAGCCTTTGAATGGCAACGGGGAGCAGAGCATGGGGATGGGAGCCTGTCTGAGGTGACCGTCAGCTGAGCTGCCCCTCAGCTCGGGAACTGGAGGTTCCCAAAGAAGACAACAGGCCAGTGAAATCCAGCTGGTCCTGCCTCGGTTTCCCCACCTGTACAACCAGAGACCTGGGAGCTGTGACGAGCCCAGACTGGGCAGGGGCACCACCACTGCCATGACCCACTGGCACCTTCCCTCCCTGTACCCAGAGAAAGGTGATGGGAAGTGTGGCATCATCTCAGATGCCAAATTATCCCAAAACCAGGTCAGATGCACCTGCAGCAGCAGCTGCTGGAGTGCAGGGAGCACCAGGACACGGGAGGCACCAGAACACGAGGGACACCAGGACACAAGGGACACTGGGGCACAGGGCTGGCTGAGTGCAGCCTGAAGTACCTGAAGGTACTTCTGAAGTACCCCAGGACCCTCAAGAGAAACCAGGGCCCCCAGCACATCCTGCCCTCCATTCCCAGGCTCTGCCCCCCACTCTGCCAGCAGGAATGAGGTTCCCCCGGCACAGAAGCCATGCCCTCCCCCTGGCCTTCCTCACCGCAGGGGTCAGGCTGAGAACGGCCAGCTCCATGCATCCCCCAGAACCGCGGCGTCACTCGCAGCCCCTCCACCCAGCGACCCCGGAGCCAGGGACCACCCACCCTCACCCGGCCAGCCCCGCGGCAGGGCACCGCTGGGGGCTGGTGGCCATGGGGCTGGTGGCAGCAGACAGGCCACAGCTCCAGGGGCACCCACCCCAGCCTCACACCCAGCCCTGGCAAACGGGAGCAGAAGGGACACGGGGGAAGAGGGGGGATGCCGGATGCCGTGAGGTTCAGTGGGGTGTAATGGGGTGCAGTGGGGTGCAGCAGGGTGCAGCGGGGTGCAGTGGGGTGCAGCAGGGTGCAATGGGGTGCAGCGGGGTGCAATGGGGTGCAGCAGGGTGCAGTGGGGTGCAGTGGGATGCAGCAGGGTGCAGCGGGGTGCAGTGGGGTGCAGCAGGGTGCAATGGGGTGCAGCAGGGTGCAGTGGGGCGCAGTTGGGTGCAGTGGGGTGCAGCAGGATGCAGTGGGGCGCAGTGGGGTGCAGCAGGGTGCAATGGGGTGCAGTGGGGTGCAGCGGGGTGCAGTGGGGCGCAGCGGGGTACAGTGGGGTGCAGCAGGGTGCAATGGGGTGCAGCAGGGTGCAGTGGGGCGCAGCGGGGTGCAGTGGGGCGCAGTGGGGTGCAGCAGGGTGCAGTGGGGCGCAGTTGGGTGCAATGGGGTGCAGCAGGGTGCAGTGGGGTGCAGCAGGGTGCAATGGGGCGCAGTTGGGTGCAGTGGGGTGCAGCAGGGTGCAGCAGTCGCCCTCCCACCCCACGGAAGCCACCGCGCACCCGCGGCGGGCACAGCCCGAGCGCTGTCCCCCCGCCTGTTGCGTCGCCCACCCAGCGCAGGTCGCGGCTCCGAGCGGGGACGGGCAGAGGCCGGAGGGTCCCGGGGCGCTGCCGGTGCTGCTCCGCCCGGAGCGCGGCCGTCCCTCCCGCCGCCTGTGCTGACTCACGGCCCCGGGGCTGCCGCGGCCGCCGGGCCGGCCATGGCCCCGCTGCCTCCGCCGCCGGCGGGGCGATGCTGCGGCCGCCCGGCGCTCCCGGCGGAGCCCGCCCGGCCAGCGGCGGCTGACGTGTGCGGAAGGGCCGAGCCGGGGCTCCCGCAGAGCCGGCGGCAGCTCGGGGCTCCCGGCCCGGGCACAGGCACTGCCCCAGGCTCCGGGCTCGGGGCACGGCACGCCCCGAGCCTCGCACCCGCCGGGCCCCTCGCTGCAGGACCTACCGCAAGACAGCCTGTGCCTCAGTTTCCCCACTGGTGATTCCCAGCTGCCCTGGGAGGGCTCGCAGGGTCATCCGGGAAGGGATGGATGCTCTGGCGCCTTGGGAGCATGGTCCATACATCCCCCCTTCCCTCTCGCCGCCCACCGCAGATTTCAGCCTGGAAACATGCCAAATCCTGCTGGGAAAGGTTGGATTTGGGCAGGGAGAAGGGCAGGATATGGGTAGGAAGCAACGCAAGATTGGGGCAGGAAATGGGGCAGGATTGGGATGGGATTTGGGCAGGATCCAACACTCACGTCCCTCAGCCCCTCTGGCCACGGGCTGCTCACTCCCAGCCCCATCCACTCTCCCTGGCATCCCGTTAATCCCTGTGCCCATGGGCAGCTTCCAGGGAAGCAATTTCACAGCCCGCAGGACACACTGTGCTCATCCACACACACAAAACCCCAGCTGCCATTTGGGGTGTGAGCACGGGCTGGGCCTGGGGGCTGTGCAGCTCCAGGGGAAACTGAGGCACCAGCAGGAACCGGGATGGCCAACCTGAGCTGCGCCCCTGAGCCTGGAAGCCCCTGCCATGGGAGCAGCCATGGAGCGGGGTCAGGGCTGGCAGTAGCCACGGTGCCAGCCATGAGCCTGGCACAGAGCTGGTACCCACAGCATCCTCCCCTCAGGATCCTGGCATCCCTCACTGTGGTACCCAGAGCCTGCTCCAGCAGATCCTGCAGGACCCAGGCATCCCCTCACCAAAAGCAGGAGCAGGGAGCAGCACCCTTGATCCCCATTGCTGGAGACCTTTTCCCACCAGGAAGAGGCAGAGCCATTGGAGCAGCCTCTCTGGTGGTTAATAGATCAGTGAATTGTGAATTCCAGGCACGCCTGCCTAATCCCTTCTCCTTCTGTATCTTTTAACGTGGCGTATTTCACCAAAAGGATTGATTCTGCCCTTTAATTCTGGTTTTGCCATCTCGGGCTGAAACAGCAGCAAAAAATAAATAGCTGGAAAATAACAGAAAATCATCCATCATTTTCTGAAGCAATGAAATAAAAACAAGGACTATGCTAGGGACAAGCCGGGCTCTGGCGTTGCTGCGCACACACCACGCGTGTCAGCCTGATTAGGGACAAAAAATCAAGTTCCTCCATCAAAGCCCGCCCTGATGCAGAGCCAAGAGCCAACAATTCCCTCTGTTTCCACAGCAAATAATGGTAATGTTATTATGATAACATAATTATTATAATGTAATTCTAATAATCCTCGATATTATAATAATATATAGTAATAATATATTATTATTATATATAGGATATTGGAATTGTGTATGGAACTATAGATAGAATTATACATGGAAATACATATATTGTATTTTTATATATAATTATATAGACTATCCAGATTATAGAATTATTAGGATTCTAATAATATATTGCAATAATTTTTTTAAAAAGAATACTATAAAGGGCATTCAAAGCAAGCTCAAATTGATTATTTAAACTGAACTCTCGTGCTAGGTGTTCCAAGTGAGCACTGAGTGGGGGCGGTGAAGCGCATCCCACACTGCCCAGGCAAACCCGCTGTCCCGAGGGACTGGGAGGGCCCTCGGTGTCCGGGGGGCACCCAGCCCTCCCGGCAGGGCAGGGATCCCTCCGTGGAGCCCGGGAACGCCGTGCCGTGGGCAGCACCGGGGGCAGTGCCACGCCAGCAGCGGTGCCACGCCGGGGGCAGTGCTGGGCACATGGCACCGGGCACATGGCACCGGGCACGCCGAGGCTCTGGCAGAGCCCGGCAGCGTTTACATAACAGCGGCAGCGGCAGCGCGAGCAGGGCGGCCTATTTATATCCAAAATGCTCAGCGCCATTATGAAACGAGAGCTCTGGCTCCGGAGCACGGCCCGAGCAGGGGGAGGCCGGGGGGCGAGCGGGGCGGGTACCCCATGGCACAGGAAGGAACCCGGGCTCGGGATCTGGCTCTGCCCCAGCCCTCGAACCAGGCTCGGCATCAAGGATGCTCAGGACACGGAGCTGGGGCGTGCCTAACGCCTCCCTGTCCCATGCCCACCCTCGGGTCAGCCCCTGGTGCCCAAATCACCTGCAGGCACGGGAACACACAGACCAGGGCGACTGGAAAATCCCTCCTTTGTCACAGGGGTGGCTGAGGGTGGGCACAGGGCACGGGTGAGCAGCACACAGCCACAGAGGAAGGGCTGTGGTGGCCAACATGGTGGCCCAGCAGCAGGACACCCTGGCACAGCTGGGACAGGAGCCTGGGAGCTGGTGGGTGCCCTGCCCAGCCAGGGCAGTGCAGTTCCACTTACTGCGTTTGCCCACACTGGAATTTTCCTTCGCTCCAGTAATTATAACAAACGGCGTTAACCCCGCTGCTGGCAGCGGGCTGCAGGGAGGACGTGGGCACGGCTGGCAGAGGGGAAGGGGAGCGAATCGGGATCCCCCCGACAGTCTGGGCTGTGGGACAGTGGCTCTGCAGAAAACCCTGGGAAATTCCCATTCCTGCAGTGCTCAGCCCTCCCAAACCCATGATCCCCACATACTCACTGTCCCTTGGCCGGTCCTGAGCTCCACCACGAGCCCAATGCCAGCTCTGGAGCATCCCAGGATGCTCCGTGTCCCCTCAGTTTCCCCAGACATCAGGGCCTGGGCCGGCTCTCGGAGCTTGGTCGATGGCAACGACGGCAGTGGCAGCGCTGAGACGGCTGCACCATGCTCCGATGGCGCTTCCCGGGCTGTCAGGGGGATTAATGCCCCCAGGAGATTTATTTTCCTGCCAGTGGGCATGCTGAGTCAGCACAGAGCAGCTCCTCTCCAGGCCAGCCCTGTCACCCTCCAGCCCTGTGACACGACCCCGTGGGGTTCCTCTGGCTCAGCCCATCCCTGGGAGCAAATTCCCACTGGGGCTGTGAGGGGCCTCTTGCTGGGGCAGGAGAGTGTCTGGGAGCCCTGGAGTGGCAGCAGCGCATGGCCAGGACCATTATCCCTGCATCCCACCACCCCTGGATCCCACCACGCCACCACCCCTGGATCCCACCATGCCACCATCCCAGGCAGTGAGCCCCAGCACCTCTTCACTTGCCAGATCAGTGCAGCAGCACAGGGTGGGAACAGGCTCAGCCATGGCACCAGGGCAGCCCAACTGCCCCTCTGACCCAAATCCTGGGATTTTCCAGCCCAGCAGTGGGATGGTGAGGAGGTGACGTCACACCAAGGCAAAACCTGGGATGCTGCCTGACTACAGACACTCAGCACTGGATGTGGACCCCTTGGCTTAACCCCCAGCTGGCACCACGCTGGCAGTGCCATCGCTGCCTGCTGTCACCAGGGTGCCAAGGCTCGGCTCGAGGCGCACGGCAAGGGGGGCACCGGAGCCCTGCTCTGGCTGGGAGGACGCGGTGCCAGGGAGGGCAGAGCCACGGGCTGCCCTGGCACAGGGTGTCCCAGCAGGGCCGGGAGTGCCGGGCAGGGAGCCCGTGAGTCACAGCCCCGCTGCCCCCGGCAGCGCGGGGCCCTTTCAACCCCGGCATATTAATTTCTGCTAATTGGCTTTGACAGGGATCGGTGTCGACGTTCCAGAACACACCCGCCCGTGTGCGTGGGGCAGGAGGGAGGGAGAGGAGAAGGGGGGAGCAAAGTGGCACCCTCAGGGAAGAGGATCCTGGCTCTGTCCCCTCACTGAGCCAGGTGGGGCCTGGCTACCCTGTTGTGCTGTGCCAATGTCATTCCCTGTGCCAGGACAGGGGGGTTGCCACATGCCACCCCATGCTGCCTGCCCCCAGCATCCCTGTGGGCACTGGGAGTCACCTCCTGCCTGTGTGCCCAGCTCCCGGTGCCCTCCAGCCCGCAGTGCCATCCCCCAGTGGGAAACACGTGGCAGGACGGGACACCAGGCATGGTGCTGCCACCACTGTCACCTTCCAGCCGAGAAGCTCCCGCTGCCCTGCCCCAAATCCCCTTGGTGTGTCCAGTCCAAACAGCACCTTCCCCCTGTATGGCCTGGTAAGTGCCAGAGCGTGCCTGGCCCTGGTTTGGGTTGCCAGGGTCCTTCTGCCTGCTATGGCCCCTTTGCCACCACGGTCCCCCAAGTCCTTTCCCATCCTTGTGCCGGGAGCAGGCGGAGGCACCATACACAGAGCACCAACACTCACCATGCTGTTGTCACTGAGTGTCACTGGGGCACTGGATGGCAGCAGGTGCCAGGTGGACCCAAAAACACAGGGCTGGGGGGACGCCCTGCCCTCCCTTTTCCTCGAGTCCCCAGAGTGGGGAGTGGGCACCCATTTCCCCCTGGAAGGCCAGGAGATGTGGGGTGCATGTTGGGGCACACAGCGCTGGGTCGTGCCCCGCTGGTGGCTCCAGTGCTCCATGCAGGACCATCTCCAGGCCTGGCCCGGGAATGGGTGAAGAGAGAAGGGAACCACGAGGCTGCAGGGCTGGGACCCTCCCCTAGAGCCCCCAGCACCTGGAAGGGAATGAATCCCTGGCAGAGCCGGCACAGCCTGACGCAGATGTTGGGACAAGCCAAAACCAGCAGGTGAGGCCGGAACACGGGCAGCTGCACTGGCACATCCCTGTGGCACCTCCACCCCAGGTGACACTGCTGTCACCGTTCCAAGCCACCTATGGCCCAGCTTCCAACCCTGCATTTCCAGGGAATGCAGGACCAGGAGGAGATGCTCCCCTCAGAAGCACCAGAGCCTCTGGGCCTCTCCTGTCCTGTCCCAGCTGAGGTGCCAACATGCCCTACAAACTGCTTTCCCCAGCTCCTCACTGGCACAAGCCATCCCCAGGGAGCCAGGCTGGCACAGGCAGCCACGCTGCCACACAGGCAGGAGCTGCTGCCACATGGACCAAATCCACAAAGCCGTGAAATCCAGAATGTGGTTTGTTCCCCCCTTTAATTCCTCTCCCGGTGCTGGTGGGTGGCAGCTGCACGGCAGCGCCGAGCCCTAGGCCAGGCAGCACAGCACAGGCAGGGATGGAAACAGGGCTGAAGGGTTTTGAAACCAAACCTGCCTTGAGAACCCTCAGGCCGGCAGGATTCGCGAGGAGCGGGGCCACACCAAAAATCAAAGCAAAGTCTCCTCAAGGGCTGAGCAGGGCAAACGGCTCTGGCTCGGCACTGCCGCATTTTGGGTGTAAATAATGAGATTTCAGAATCAAATAACGAGCGGCTGGGGACAAAGTCCCCGTTCGCTGAGTCCTGGTGCAGCTCATTTCCAAATCCCCCCACGGATTCCGACCGTGTGCAGCCGGGGGAGCGGGAGCGGCGGAGGAAGGAGGGACCGGGAAGGCGGCGGAGAGGGATGCGGGAGCCCAGCACCGACAGCCGGAGCCTCCGGCACCACCGCGCCCGGCACGGGCACCGTTTCGCCGCCTTGGCGGTGCCGGAGGAGGTGCCGGGAGCGGCGGGAGCCGCGGCACCGCCGCTCGGCTGCCGGAGCCGACACGCGTTCTCCCGGGCTGGTAAACAAAGGGCCGGAGCCGAGCGCCCGCCGGACGCTCCCACGAGGGGTCCCGGTGCCCGCGCGGTGCCAGCCCCGCACCGGGAGGGACACGAGGCGGCTGCGAGGGGCGGCGGTGAGGGGCGGCTGCGGCGGCCGCAGCCCCAAACGCGCACCGCAGTCGCCAGCCCCGCGCTGCTCCGCGGCTGCAGCATCTTCCTGCAGCTGCGCCGCGGCCGGAACACGGCGCTTACATAACGGCTGCGCCCCGAAACGCCGCTGCCGTGCCCCGGCCCCCGCCGAGCCCCGCCGGCTCCCCCAGCCCGACGGGGGACCCTCAGCCGCCGGCTCCCCGGCCGGCGCGTGTCTCAGGCGGCGGGGGTTCAGCCCCGGCTCCGTCTTCCTCCGTCTCACCATCACCATCCTCCCTGTTGTTATTATTCCGTTCCAATCCCGGAGATGCCTTCAGAGGCAGCGCAGCCCCGGGATTCCTCCGCGCTCCATCCCGCGGAACAAAATGCCGCCCGGCTGCGGCAGCGAGCACACCGCACCGACACACCGGGGTGTCCCCCCGCCACACCGGGGTGTCCCACGGTCACACCGGGGTGTCCCCCCGCCACACCGGGGTGTCCCACGGTCACACCGGGGTGTCCCCCCGCCACACCGGGGTGTCCCACTGCCACACCGGGGTGTCCCCCCGCCACACCGGGGTGTCCCACTGCCACACCGGGGTGTCCCACGGTCACACCGGGGTGTCCCACGATCACACCGGGGTGTCCCAGCACCACGCAGGGGTGTCCCACGGTCACACCGGGGTGTCCCAGCACCACGCAGGGGTGTCCCCCCGCCACACCGGGGTGTCACACCGTCACAGCGGGTCGGGTCCGGCTGTCAGAGCCGGGAGCCCGTACACTGACATTCCCGGTGATGAGGGCGAGGGGATGCTCTGCTCGCGGTGCAGCGCGATGCGGGGATGCTCGTTCCCGGTGCACCGGGAGGGCAGCGCGGGCAGCCGGTGCGGGGCTGAGCCGGGCACATGGCGGAGCACCGGGAGAGGCTCGGTGCGCGGGAGGGGGTGCGGGTCTATCAGCCCCGGGGCTGCGGCACTTACCGGGGTCGAAGTGGGAGCTGAAGGCGAGGCTGGGGCTGAGGAAGGCGGCCGCCATGGCAGCGGCGGCGGCGGGGAAGCGGCCCATGGCGCGGCGGCGGCGGGAGCCCCACGGCCGCCGGCTGCCGCTGGCCCCGCGCTGGGCACGGCGGCGGCGGCGGCGGCGGCTCCTCCTCCATGGCGGCCCCGCGGCCCCGCGCCCCGTGCCCCGGGGAGGGGCCGCGCCGCCGCCGAGCAGCGGGACCGGGCGGGCGGGGGCGGCAGGTGGCGGAGCCGCAGCCCCGGGACCGCACCGGGATCCGCGTCCTCCCCCCCGGGATGCGCCGCCGCCGCCCCCGCGCGGTCCCGCCGGGATGGATGGGGGCCGTGGGGGACCCCCGGACGGGGATGGGACCCCCGAGGGGCAGCCGCCACCCTGGAGCGGGACCGGGACCCCCCGAGCAGGGCCGAGGCCACGCAGGGGCTGCCACCCCCCAGAGCGGGGACGGGATCCCCCGGGAGCGGGGCTGGCACCCCACAAGTAAGGAACTGCCCCGGCGCTGGCCCATCCCGGGCACCGCCGGCTTCCCGCGACCAGGGGTGGGAAATAGGGACGGGATGGGCAGCTCTGCCCCCAGCCAGCCCCTCGACCCCCCGCCAGCCCCCTTCACACACACACCCTGCGCCCCATCTCTGCCCCTGTGGCCCAGCACAGCCTCACCCAGCAGCCCCCCAGTCCCATCCCGAGAGGGAGCGGAGCCCCCGAGCAGCCCCAGCCAGGGGGTCCCCTTGGGCTGGGGGGCTGCCCCATGTGGGGCCATGGCTTGGCCTCGTCTGCTCGACGCTTTGGAGTGTGCCCTCCAAACACGGGATGCTCCAAAACCCAACAGTCCCAATTCCTTGGCAGGGAACATCCCACAGCTTCATCCACATCTGCTGGCAGCTCCCAGGCAGACCCTGGCAAAGCTCTGGGTGACGCTGGTCACCGAGCCCACCTGGGAACCAGGTTGGACTTTCCTTCAGGGTCATGGCAGAACTGTCCTGTCCCATCCCGTTCCTGGGAACTCCCTTGTCCCAGCCATTGCTGGGCTCAGCTCTGAGCACGGGGCTCGCACATCCCCACTGCCAGTTTGAATATTTAAAGCCAAATTTTGCGTACACGATTAATTTTTTACAAGCCTTCAAGCCTGCACAGAACAGCACCACGCTGCACATGTCACGTTGCCACAAATAGATACAGGCCTGGAAAAATTACCGGCTGCTGGGAGAATAAACACATTGGAGCCAGTTTCTCCCTTCTCCCTTGCCTCCGCATTTCTCTGCTCTGGAGCAGGTCTGTCCCACAGGACCCCCCAGTCCCTCTGCCAGGGGTAACAGGTGACTGCTGATGCCCCATCACTCATTTTGGAGACCTCTGGCTGGGGTGCAGCTCATGGGCACCCCATTGCTCCCATTGTCCCCCTCCCCACTGGGTCCCTGGTCCTTTCTGGATGGGCAAATGGCCGTGACCCAACATGTGGGACACCCTGAGCTCCTCCAAGAGCCTTCCTGGGCCTCAGAGCAGCTGAACAAAGGTGGCACTGACCTGGTACAGTCACATTCACCTGGTGCAGAAGCATTTGGAGTCTTTCAGAGCTTTGGTGCCATTGGTGCCCTCTGGACCAGCCATGGTCCCGTGGAAGTGGTGGCCACTTGCCAGCGGGGTGGTTTTCAGGGCCAGCCTCACCCTGTGCGGCTGAGCTGGCACTAGCTGAGTCACAGCCAGGTGGGATGGGGTGGGCGGCCGAGATGAGCCCACACCGGGCACCCACGGGCCCAGCCGCCCCCAGCATCCCCAGCACACTCAGCTGGTCCCAGAGTGGGTGGGACAAGGACGAGCTGAGGCCTTCCTGGCACTGGGAAGAGGCAGGGGGGCTTTGGTGAGTGGGAGGGGATAAAATCACCCAGTGTTGTGTTGGGAGTGGCAGCCCCAGTGCCCAGTGTCCCTTCCCTCCTGTGTTTGGGAGAGGGTGGGATGGGGAGGAAAACGAGGATGAGGATGGATGGGATGGGGTTGGAACTGAGAATGAGATAGGAAAGAAGACAAGGACAGAGATGGACTGGGGATGTCACTGGGATAGGGATGGGTTAGGGCCATGAGAAAGGAGTGTGTGCCTGCCCAGCCCTGCTGTGCCACCCTGCCCACCTTGGGAAGACCCGGAATCCCCAGCTCAGCTGGGACACCAAGCACAGCAGTCCCATGCCCCAGCACCCTCCGTGCCCAGGTGACACCCCCAGCAGCCCCATTTGACACATCCAGGAGGAGGGCTGAGCTCTGTCATGGCCACCCAAACCCACCACCTGCCCTGTGCCCCCTGCCGCTTGTCCCGCTTCCCACCAGATTTCCAACGTGGCTGTAGAAGGGAAAAACCCAAAGGAGAATCGAGGGCCAAAGCCCCAGGGAGCCCCTCGGGTGCAGCCCTGAGGTCGGGGCTGTGCCAGCGCTGGTCCAACCCCGGCAGAGGCACGGGGTGGCACCGGCACCCCGACATCCCCTCCCGGCCGGGGCGGCGCCGCTGCCGCCGCCCCAATTAGCAGGGGAGATTACAGATCTTTCCCAAGGGGAGATTACCCTGCTCGGATCCTGCCACTTGCTCCGGCTTCTCGGCTGATTTGTCTGGGGCTGCAGCTAATCCCCTGCCGGGCAGACACCAGATTGAGCCGCGATTCCCGCGCGGCGGCTGCCAAAAGCCCCCTGTGCTCCTGACCTCCTTCCCGGCCCCGCGGCGGCCAACGGGCTCCGCTCACCGCCTAATCCCGGGGCAGCCGGGGAACGGTTGCTCCCGAACCGGGGATCCTCGGCAGAGCCCGCAGCGCCGCCAGCGTGGCTGAGCGCCCGCCGTGCCGGGCTCGGCAGGGACAGGGACAGGGACAGGGACACGCTCGTGCCACGCGGCCGCCGGTCCCGCGGGACCCCCGGGCTGCGGGCGGGGGGCGCCGGCGCAGGCACGGGCAGCCAGCCGGTGAAAATCCGCATCCCCGTTATGCAACGGCGCTGATTTATTCATGTCTGAACCGGGCACTGGCCTAGAAATTAGCCCGGGCGATGCCGGGGAGGGGCCGGGAAGATGCCGGGAGCCCGCGGGGAGCGGCGGGAGCGGGGCCGGGCACACCCCGGGGACCGTGGGTGGGTGTCCGGGCACGGGGCTCGGGGTCCTACACCGGAGCCACAGGGCTGGGCACAGGCACAGGACCCCCTGGCCGGGCAGCGAGGGGGCTGAGCCCCCTTCTCCCACGGCAGATTCCCAGAGCCGCTGGCTCGGGGTGGCCCACGGGGAGGCTGGGCAGGGCCGGGGTCGGAAGCGGCGCTCAGGAAACTCCTGAGGAAAAGAAACAACAGCGGAACAAGCGGCGTGGCCGGCCTTTCCCGGCACACTGGGGTGAGCTCTCCAGCCTGCCACAGCGGGGAGAGGGGAACAGAGATCGGCACGGCCACGGCTCCGCTGTGCAGGGCCCAGCCACCCTCTGTGTCCCCGCCCCGGCACAGGGACCAGCAGGACGGATGGGAAACGCCAGGGACTCTGCTGAGAAAACATCTGCCGGCCCCTGCTCCGAGCCCCGGCCCGGGGGAGGGACCAGAGCGGCTGCACACCCCGGCCGAGAGGAAACAGAAGCCACCGGCCCAGCCCAGGCATTTCCCGGCCCTGTCAGGGGATGTTGAGGAATCTGCAGGTAGCAGAGGCTGTGGGATCACATCCTGCCCTGGCTCTGCGTCCCTGCATCCTACTGGATATTTCAGTTTAGAATGGGAAGCAAGGCGTAGATTGGGGTGCTGGGCACCCTCAAAGCAAAGAGAGGGTCTTGGGATGCAGGAATGGGGTTGGGAAGGTGGGAGTGGACACAGACCTCGTGGAACAGGCACTCGTGCCCTGGCACTGACATGCACAAGTATAGAAACAGCTGTAGAAACCAGCAGAGATTTATTATCTGAACAAAACTCCCAACCATCTAAAGGCCACTAAGTGTCCCAGCACAGCCAGGGCATTGGGCCCAGGCTGTGGAGAAGAAGGGAGGAGGGAGGGGAGGGCCCGAGCCCGGCGCCAGCCCCGCTCCCTGCCCGGCAGGACGGTCACTCTGCGGCCAGCTGCCGCTGCCGCTGCAGCAGCGATTCCAGCAGGCTGGCTCTCTGCACGGCCGCCTGCCACGGAGCACAGGGGACAGGGAGCTCGCAGTGCCCGCCCAGCCACAGCCAGGGCAGGGCCAGGAGCTCTCACTCACCTCGTACTGCTTCCGCAGGCTGCTCATGCTCTCCTCCTTCCTCAGCACCGCCGCCTTCACCCTGACGTGGACATGGGGGGCTGAGCATCCCAGTGCCAAACACGGGGCTGGGCCCTGCCCTGGGGGGGAACTCAGTCCCAGGAGCTAAGCCCCTCTCCCCAGCCACAGCTGGGCTCCAGGTGGCATCGCACACTGGCAGCACCTTTATTCCATTGGTGGGTGCTGTGTAGTGTAGACTGACTTGTCTACAGGAAGAAAGGCACATTAGCTTCCTAAGGTTTCATTATCATAGCATTTTGGGGATGTCCCAGCTGCCCTCAGCCTCTGTGGCTGTGCCCTGACCCTGGGCCCTGCCCCTCTGGAGAAGATCACTTAGCTGCAGTCACAGGTATCATGTGTGAGCCACAGAGAGCCCCCAGGAGGTGACAGTGATCCTGGCCAGGGCGCCTGCCAGGGAGGAATGCAGACAGAGCTGTGCTCCACTGGCCTCTCCTGGCACTCCTCATGCCCTCCATGCAGGCAGAGGAGCATCCCTGGGGACACGATGGCACAGAGCAGGCCAACAGTGACAAGGGACAGAGGACTCAAGGTGGCCAAGCAGCAGTCAGTTCAGACAAGACTCCTCTGCCTGGTTTGCCTGGACAGGGCTGGAAGCCATTCCCAAGGATGCAGCACTGAGCTCCTGCACCCTGCCTGGGCTCCTCACCTCCTGTGAACCTCCTCCAGCTCCTGGTCCTTCTCCCGCACCAGCCTGTCCAGCTCCAGGTGCTGCCGGGCCCTCAGCTCTGCCATCTCTGCCTTCAGCCGCGCGTTCTCCTCCTCCATCCCCACCAGCCTGTCTGCAAACTCCTGCCAGATCACCTCAGTCAGGCCTCTGTGCCCCTGGGACAGCTGGTCCCACACACCCAGGCACGGGCCAGGCAGGGCCCTGGCTCTGCTCCTTGCTCACCTTCCGGATCTCCTCCAGCTCCTGCTCCTTGTGCTTCAGCAGACCCTGCAGCCGGATGCTGTCCCCTTCCAGCTCGGCCAGCCGCCCCTTGAGCTCATTGCAGCGCTCCTGCAGCTTCCGCTCCGACCGCTCCAGCTCCTGCAGCTCCACCTCGTACTTGTCTCGGATCCTCTTGATCCTATGGGCAGGAAGGACAAGCAGCCTGGCTCATCCCACTGCTGCCTGGCTCATCCCAGCCCCACTTCTGCTGCAGGAGGGATCAGGACACAGCAGCAAGGGCAGCGCTGCCCCACAAGAGACCTGGGGCTGTTTCCTCAGGTGAGAGGTAAACTTTGTGTCTGTGAGCTGCTCCTTCCTGCACTAACACTGCTCCAGAGCTCACTGGAGAGATGCCCAGGGGACAGGGAAAAGGGATCAGCCTCTAGAGGACCTGGGACCTCCCTCCTCCCTTTCCTCCTCACCTGTTCTCTGCTGCCCTCTCGCACTCCTCCTTGGCCAAGGACGTGTCGGCCTCCAGGCGCTGGATCACCAGCTCGATCTCTTTGTCCCTCTCCTTCCTCATCTCCTCCCGCAGCTCCCGCTCCCGAGAGAGCAGCCAGGCTTCCTGGAATGGAGACAGCAAACATGGCCTCAAATTCCTCTTAGAGCCCATGGGTGGCACCTTTGGAGGACAGCTCTTGCCATTACCTCCTTCTTCACGTAGTTGGCCTCCCAAGCCTGCTTCTCCAGCTCCAGTTGGTCCTTCAGCACCTTCAGTTCTGCCTGTGAGGAGAAGGGAAAACAACAGCTCAGCTCTGGGACCCTCCCGTGCTGGCTGGGAGCAGCTGCTGGGGCTGCCCCTGTGGGGTCTGAGGCTTGGTGGTGCCAGCACCCAAAGGGCTGGAGGTGAGGGGGAACCAGACCTGGTGCCGCCTCTCCTGCTCCTCCTTCTCCTTGGCATACTCGTCCCGCAGTGCCCGGGTGAGGGCTGAGCTGTTGGCCTCCAGCTGCCGCCGTAGCTCCTCTGCCTCTGCTCGCTGCCTGCACAGACACGGCTCCCAGCATCCACACCAGCCCCTCTTCCCATGGAAATCTGGCCCAGGGAGCCCTGCCCCACAGCGCAGGGCTGCCCCCAGCCCCAGGCCCCCAGCCTGCCCACCTGGCTGCTTGCTGGCTCAGCCGCTCCTTCTCCTCGGCCACCTCAGCATAGAGCCGGCGTCGCTGCAGCTCCAGTGCCTGCTCCTCCTGCTCCAGCTGCTGCTCACACCTGTGGGGTGCACAGACACTCCAGGGATGTGCCTTCGAGCACTCGGCCTCTTCTCCACACCGCCCTTCATGATGCCAGAGGATGCTCCCAGCTCAGCCCACCTGAGGCTGGTGGAGAGAAAGGGGCTGCTCCCCGTGGAGCTGCAAATATTGGGATCCCAGCAGCAGACTGGTGCTGGACAGCACCCCAGATCTGTGAGCCCCAAGCCAGTGCCGAGCCCAGGGTGACACACCTCTGGCGGGCTCGCTCCCGCTCCCGCTGGCTCTGCTCCTCCTTCTCCCGCTCCAGCAGCCCCCGCAGCTCCTGCGCCTGCCGCCCGTAGTGCAGCGCTGCCCGCTCGTCCGACTGCAGCAGCTCGGCCTCGTGCAGCAGCTTCAGCTGCCGGATGTCCTCGCGGTGCTTGGCCATGAGCTTCTGGATCTCCGGCTCCAGCCCTGGGACAGCGGGAAGGACGGGCACAGCTCGGCCTGGATCCCACCCGGTGCCCTCGGCCGGCTCAAAGGGGCTGGCAGGAAGGGGGGGATGAGCACAGAGGGGTTTTTCTTGCCCTTTGGCATCTGGCCCACCAGAAACAGGGAGCAAACGCTGCTCACACCAAGGAGCTATTCCTAATCTCTCCTGGACCACCCTGGCACTGCCCTGGCTCCAGCTGCTGCTGAGGGAACCTGCCCGTACCTTTCACCGTGATTTCTTTGATCTTTTTGGTTTTCTCTTCAATCCACTTCTCCCGCCGGACTTTCTCGGTTGCGCTCATGAGTTCCTTCAGTTTCTTAATCTCCTGTTTTGGAAGGAAATGGGAAAACCTCAGAGAAGCTGGGAGAGAAAAGCCCTGGGAGCCAGGCTGTTGGGAAGGAAGCTGTGGAGCTGCACATGGATACACGCACAGCCCTGGCCAGGTGTGCTCTTCCAGCCCAGAGAAGTGGCCACACACTCTCCCAGTGCCTTCTCCTCCATCCCCTTGGGAATGTGCTCACTGCCAAGACACGAGAGCACCGATGGAGAGGGAAGGGGAACTGGGGGCTGCCGAGGGTCTCTGCATGCAGGGCAGCCCGTCTGTCCCCCTGTGTGATGGTGCTTTCCTCTCCAGCCTTCCATCTCCCTGCCACGGAAAACCCTCTGGCAGGGGGTGGAGCAGGGCCAGAGCAGGTCAGGGCACGAGAGCAGAGGGCAAGGCAGAAAAGAGAGCAAAGACCACATTTACCTCACAAAAGGGGCCCAAAGTGCGCCAGACCTGAGGAGAAAGAAAGGAGGGGATGGAGAGAGAAGGGGAATGGTGGGCAAGAGGCAAATCCACACAGGCATGTCTGCGGGAGCCACAGGCAGGGCAGGAGTCCATGGGGGTGAGGGGAGACAGCACAAAGGACAAGGACAGGGACAAGCTGAAGGACTGGCCAGGAGCCTGTGTGGTTGGAGAGACCAAGGGACCCCCATGGTCTGGCCAGGCATGAGCTCAGATCCAAGGTCAAGGACAAGCAGGGACTGGGACAGCAGAGCTGGGATGAGCCCAGTGGTGCTGCCCTCCTGCCAGGCCTGGCACAGGGTGAGCTGAGCTGTCTCCATCCACAGGAGAAGCAAAATTGCTCCACAGCATTAGGTTTGTGCCAGCACTGCACCCTAGGCACACTCAGCCTGGGACAGCTCTGCCTTCAATGGGATCATGGAATCACAGAATGGTTTGGGTTGGAAGGGACCTTAAAGTTCATCCAGTTCCACCCCCTGCCATGGACAGGGACACCTTCCACTATCCCAGGTTGCTCCAAGTCCTGTCCAACCTGGCCTTGGACACTGCTAGGGATGGGGCAGCCACAGCTGCTCTGAGCAACCTGTGCCAGGTGTGTGGGAAGGGTCTCTCCAAGCACAGCCTGGGAGCTTACACCGTCCCTTGGTCAGTGCCATGCTCCTGGCCCTGGGCAGCAAAGGACAGGAGCCTTTTGGGGAGCCAGGACAAAGCTCTGTGGTGACAGGAACCTTCTGTGCACAGGGAAGAGCTCCTTGGAGTGTCCAGGTCCCACCGAGGTGGCAGAGACTGTACTGCTCCAGGCAGAGGCCCCATTTGAGCAAAATCAGCATGCACGTGTCCCCCCATCTTCCCTGTCCCCTCACCAGCTCGTGCTGCTCCTGCATCTGGGTGATCTTCTGGCCGTACTTGTGGTCCACTTGTTTCAGCTCTGCCACCACGGCCTCACACTTCTCACTCAGCACCTTCTTGTCATCGAGGAGCTGGGCAGAGCGAGGAGCCAGCATCAGGCAGGCGCAGCCACCTCAGCCTCTGCCTTCAGGAGCTGGGATGAGGGGTTACCTGGTCAATGAAGGCCAGGTGCCTCTGGATAGCTGCCTCATACTGCTCCCTCTGCAGCCTGAGCTGCTGGCCAAGCTCCTGCTCGGTCTGTTTGATGTGTCGGTCAGTCAGTTCCCGCTGCTGAGTCTGTGGGGTCAAACAGCCACGACATGGAAATCACCATCAGGCCAGGAAAACGAGGGACAGAGCTAAAGCAAAGCCCTGGTGCTCACATCTCCCACCCCTGTCAGCAGGAACACCCAGCCCCCCAGGACAGAGGAGAAGGGAGCTCAGCCCAGGTCCCAGCTAGATCTTTAAGGTCCCCTCCAACCCAAACAATTCCACGATTCTGTAAAATCAAGGGATAGTCCTGATCATGTGCTTCATAGCCCCAAGAACCACGTGTGAGGCTGACACACCAAAGCAGTCTGCAGCAGGCTGATGGCTCTCTTCTTCTCCTCCACTTCCAGCTTCAGCTTCATCATGGAGCTTGTCACCTCTGTAGCAACTGCTGACACCTGCTCCACGTGAGCCAGCTCCTCTTCCAAAAGGAAGGCCTGCCACAGCAGAAAAAACATGATGAAAAGGAGGTGGAACCCCCTGGAATGAGGACAGGGGATGATTCCCACTAGGAATGGATTCCCACACCACAGGTGGACTCACCTCCCGCTGCATGGCTGAGGCAGCTGACCTGGGCCTCTCCTGCTCTGACTTCTCCATCTCATCCAGGAAACTGATGATGCTTTGGAGCTTGGCCTCCGAGAGCAGAGCCCCGTCCTCTTGGACCCCTGGAGGGTGGTTCAGCTTCCCAAACTTCTCCAAGTTATCAGCAGTCAGGGAGTTGGAGCTGGGCTCCTGCTGGGAATTCACCGTGGTGAGTGAGCACCCAGGGAAAGGCTCGGGAGAAGAGGTGCTGGCTTGCCTCCATCACTGGAGCCCAGTCCTCCCACTGCACCCCAGTAACCAGCCTGATCCTCTGGGCTAAACCCTGTCCCACCACCAGCCTTTGCATGGGTTGCTGTTCCTTGCAAACGTCCAAGCCCTCAATGCACCAAACAATTCCTCTACCACCTCCACACTCCTCCATCACCCACTCCAAGCTCCTCCACCACTTTCCCTGGCAGTGCCCGGCTGTTTCTCACCAGGCAGCAGTCACTGTGCAAGGATGGACACGGCAGTCTCATTCCCCAGCTCACCCTGTCCATCCAGGCATATCGCTCCTTCTTGAGGAGCTTGGGAGGGGGCAGCAGCTCCGGCTCCTCCTCCAGCAGCCGCAGCGTGTCCAGCAGCTCGTTGAGAGTGACTTTGGATGGAGCCCGGCTGCCAGCAGCCACTGCTGTCTCCAGGTCCTCGTTACCTGTCTCCCTGGAGCTCACATCCTAAGGGAGAAGATGAGATAATGAGAGAGTTTTCTGGGTCTCCCCAGAAGCCAGGAAAGGCTCTGATGTCGACCTGGCAGAGCAGCTGCTGCCAGGGCCCACAGGAGGCACAGCCAGACCCACCTGCAGTTTGTCCTCTGCCCCGGGGTCCTGCAAGGCCACAGAGCCAAGAACTCCCAGGCCGCTTCCTTCCGGCTCCGAGGCTGCCGAGGGGGAATTGGCCTCTGCAGGACCCAGACTGTTCTCAGGTACTCGCCCCAGCCAGCCCCTGGGAAGCAGCTCCTCAGAGCAAACCCCTGACTCCCACAGCTCTGGGGACACGCCAGAGGGACTCACCGGTGTTGTTGGCTTTGGTGAGGCTGCCGGCCGGGCTGGCATTCCTGCCTGAGGCAGGTTTGGCACCAGGCTTCTTCTTGGGCACCCTCCTGCTCTCCTTCACCAGCACCTGCTCTTCTGCCGAGCGCTTCGCCTCTAAGGCCTTTTGGGCCCTTTTCTGCTGCAGCTCCTGTAGGGACAGAGGAGCCATCCATGTCCTGAAGCTTTGGAAAGGCACAAGCTGTGTTTGCAAGGCTGTGGCAGTGTTTTTGCATCCTCCAGCTGCTCACTGAGATGTGTCTGCCCCAACCCCCTCCCCCAATGGATCATGTTTCCAATTAGGGCAAAGAAAATTTGGGGTTTAAAACATCCCCAGCTTTACTGCCAACTCCTGCAGCCTGTGCCAACCCCATCTGCACCACCAGCTGCAAGAGCAGGGTGACAATGACGTGTTGCTTCCTGCCAAGGGACATGGAGTGGTACTTGGCCCTCTCCAGTGGGACCCTGCTCCTGAGGAGGGTTCCATTCCCAGGGCACACACATCCTTGGCCATTCCACGGAGCTTGGAGTCTCCAGTCTCCCTATCTCAACGTGGTCACCATTTTCCTGAGAACTACACAGAAACCAGCACTGTCTTCACAAGCTCAGAATGAGCTGCCAAGGCTTGGCAGGAGCACAGCAGGAAATTGCTCCGTGGCACCTCCATCTCCGGAGGGAGCACTCCATTTCCAAGGCCGGCCCTGACCCTGCCCCATGCCAAGGCTCTGGAGATGCAGAGAGGCCTCTCGCTGCCTTGCCGGATGATGCCAACAAATGGTGCCACACGGGCCTGGCCCTGGCCCTACCTGGATGGCAGCATGCCGGGCCAGGCGCGCCTTCTCCTCTCGGATCTTCCGTCGCTCCTCGTCCTTCCTCTCCTGCAAATCCAGGATATTCCCCTCCTCCATCCGTTGCTGCCTTTCCTTCCAGAGAGGAGGGTCAAAAATGTTACTGAGAGCTCTCCAGCACCCACCGCTGAGATGTGTGAGGGGCACCCCCACCAGGGTCACCCCATATCCAGGCTTTCCATCCTCTCCTCTGTGCGGGTGAGGAGCTCTTGGCACAGCTCCACTTTGCAGCAGCTCATTTTCTTCAGATTCTCAATGCAATTTTTATTATTATTATTACTATTATCATTATTATTATTATATCATAATCTGGGTCTGCAACCACAGAGGAGACAAGGCTTAAAAATAGACTCACATGCAAGAGCAATGGAGCTTTTCATTACTGGGATAAATAATTGAACACAAGGAAACACAAATAGCTGCGAAACCTCGTCACTCTAACAAGCCACCTCATTAGGGATTCATTAGGATAAGCCAAGATGGGGCATCCCTTCTCTGGCCACCAGTGTGGCAATTCAGACAGTGGCAATTCAGGGAGACTTGTGCTGCTACTGCCAGGGTCTGGCTGCTCCCAGTCAGGCGGCTGGGGGAACTGGAGCCGCGTGGTGCTGAGCCTTTGGGCCTGAGCTCCTGCTGGAACCCAGCCCAGGCTAATCCCTGGACACACAACTCATCTCAAAAAACACACACAACTCATCTCAAAACAAATCCCAGCACGGCTCTGAGGGAACTGGACCCTCCCCAGCTCTCTGGACCATGGAGGAGCTGGTTGGATGTGAAGCCAGAGCCCCCTCGACTCTCACAGTCCAGGTCTGGGGACTAAAGGGACCCCAACTGGGTGGCCAGTGTGACATGGGTGTCGGGTGGTCTGGGCTACAGAGCAGGGGACAGGACCAACCTCCCTCTTGGCAGCCATCAGGCGCCCCAGAGCCGCGGCCGCCGTCCTGTGCCGCTGCGCGTGCCGCCGGTACCAGCGCTGGATGGTGACAGCAGCCAGGTTCACCTGCTGGATGAACCTGTGGGGACAGGGAGAGAGGGTCAGCACAGCCCCAGGAGCAGCAGATGGCTTCCCCACAGCACCAGGACCTGCAGGGGCACTAAAAGTGGCCTTTCCCTGGTGTGAAATCCCACAGGAGAAGAACAAACTCCCCTGGAGCTCCTCACGCCTCCTGGCACCGTCCTCCTGCTCCTTCCCTCACCTCTCGGCCTCCTCCTCGGTCACCTCCGTCCTCCGGGGAACGCTGCTGCTGCTGCTGTTGTTGTTGCGGGTCATGATGTTGTTGCTGGAGAAATTCTTCTGAGATTTCACGAGGCTGCTGCTGCCGCCTTCCCCGTCCTCGTTCGAGGCCGCTTTGACAACATTGCTAAGACAGAAAATGAAGCCACTCAGCCCTGTCCTGGGCCACACACGACCCCGGGGCCAGCCCAGCTGCACAGCCAGGACACCCCGCACACTCACTTGAGGGAACTGGGAGCCTGGTTGGAGCTCTTGGGAGCAGGGCCCTTCTCAGCAGTGGAGTAGTTGTTGTGCACCATGGTGGTGACGCAGTTGCCCATTGCGCCCTTGTTGCTCCTTGTGTGGGGAGACCAGGAGCGTCAGAAACAGCAGCTTCCCCCCTCCAGGCGTTTTCTCCGTGCAGTTGCACCCACTCTCCCCCTCAGGACCCTCTGTCCTACCTGTTGTTGGCAGTGAAGTTGGCAGCCAGGAGCACCGTGGCTTCCTTCCTCCTCATGCCCGTGGGCGGCTCGAGGCCATGTGAGCCAGAGGGGCCTGGGAACACTCGGGGCTGGTCATCCTGCCATGGAGTCAGCAGGGATAAGGACACCAAACCCACCTCCTCAAACACCACCAGGAGCACAGGCTCACTCCCAGAGCCTGCCATCCTCACCAAGATATTCCATGTGGTTTTCTTTTCCGGGGAGGTTTTGCTCAGAGCTGCCAGTTTCTTCCTTGCTACTGGATCGCCCTCAAAGAAGGCCAGGAAGTCTCCTGTCTGCTCCGAGCTTCATCCAGACCCAGGGAAGGCAGAGAGGAGAGAACAGAGGTTCTGGAATACCTCACAGCCACAGGACACACTCTGGCTACATAGGGCACTTGGAAACTCGTGTGACACAGGAGAAAGGGGCTGGAGAATTGTTACATGGCAACAAAATCCACCAATGATTCGTTTTCACACAGAGCTTTGGGTTCCAGGGTGGTGTGTAGTGACAGGGACGGGCACAGACCAACAGGAGAATGGAAAATCCCAACTCAGAGGGCACTGGGAACAAAGAACTTTGTCTCCTCACACAGCCCACTTATGGCCTGGAGGGTCCATGAGGGCTGTTGAAATCAAATGGAAAGTTTTTTGTCACAGCCACAGAAATACACTCAACTTCCCCAAATAGAAATTCTTCCCTGTGATGGTGGAGAGACCTTGGCACAGGTTGCCCACAGAATCTGGGCAATACTCTGACAGAGAAGAGTCCTAGGCCAGACTGGATGAGGCTTGGAGCAACCTGGTCTCGTGGAAGGTGATCCTGCACGGGACTTTAAGGCCAGGCTGTTGTGTGATCCTACGGAACCCTAAACAAGGGACCTCCTCTTCAAAAAAAATAACCCAAGTGCCAGACCTTGGTTTTTCAGGGCCAGGTTTTAACTCCTGAAGTGCATGACAGAGCTCAGGGTATTTTGGAAAGGCTCCTGTTCTCCCCCAGGACCAGGGAGGTTGGACACACGGGTGGGGTGTCCCCCAGTGCCAGCCACAGGACAGACAGACACACGGAGCTGTACCTGTGTGAGCCGTTCACCCGCTGGTTCACCTGGGTGGTGCTGTTGGACCTGCGCAGGTTGTTCATGGCCCGGGATCCCGCATCTTCCTGTGGAGAGCAGGGATAAATCCCGCAGCCGCGTTGAGGAGGAGCACAGGCAGGCTCCCCCACCCTCTCAGCCAGTGGGACACGGAGTTCCCACTACCCCAGGGCTGCCAAGCTTTCCTTGAGGCAGCGGGCAATGACACCTCGCTCGGGCGCTGCTGAGCCAGCAGGAACACGTTCCTTAGCACAAGCTCCCGGGAACAAGGGCGTGGGAATGCAGCCAAGGGATTACTCAGCACGGAGCACAGGCTGTCTGCTGCTGGATCCTGACAGAGCCCAGCAAGCACCTGGGGCTCGCTGCCTCTGTGGAAGCCCCACTCGGGAGTCCTCGGTGCAGTGGGAACAGGGGGTGCTCCATGAGGGGCAGGCTGGGCCTGACAGCCCAGCAGGAGACACCAGGAGTTTCCAGATGGAAACTGGAGCAGGGAGGTGAAGGGCGAGGAAGGGAAAAGAGGGAATCCTGATGCTTGCTCTTCTGCACCCAGCAGAGAGCCACGAGCAGTGACTGCTGAGGGTGGTGCCAGAACAAAGCTGGGCTGGTGCTGCGGGAACCACAGAGAGAGGGACGTGGCCGAGCCTGGAGCCATCCCATGTGCCAGGCACAGGAGGGGAAGGACAGGGGCTCACCGGGGCGTTCCTCTTGGCTTTGCCGTCGGCAGCCACGGACACGGAGCGCGCCATGAGCTTGGCAGGAGAGGCGCTGCCGGGGCGCCGCGACACCGGCGCCGGGAGCCCCGTCAGGATCAGGTCTGCCACATCAGGGCTCTGGACGGAGCAGCAGCTCCGCGTGCTCTTCATGCTGGAGCAGCAGGAAGGAGCCCTGGAAGCACAGCACAGAGAGAGGGGAAGGCGTGGAGCAGCCAGCCTGGAACCAGGCGCTGCGGCAAACACCGGCACTCAGAGCTGGAACTGCTGCCCAACAGGACAAAACACCTTCCTCCGAATTGCCACATGGCAAACAACCCCAGCACAGCCCTGAGAGGCTCCAGGAGACCTCCTCACTGCTTTCACCCAACCCTACGGCTGTCCACGGGCTGCTGTCACATTTATGGGCCGGGATTCTAGCAGAGGATTAAAGGGAGGGAAAAGCCCTGCTCCCCATCCCAGGCTGCTTCACTGCACACAGCCCACGGCTGCCAGAGGATCACACGGGCCCAGAACAGCCCCATCTGTGCAGGCTGGAGGTTCAGCTCACCCCACATCCCACATGGGGCTGGGATGCTGATGAGCCACCTGAGCAGCTCCCAAGGGATCCTCCCCCTGCCAAGAGTCCCTTCAGAAGTGTCCGTGCCCTCTCAGGGGCCACAGGAAGAGCTGGGCCCCTCTCCCAGCTCGGGGCAGCACATTCCCACCTTTTCCCCTCTGCATCCTCCCAGCCCCAGTGCTGATCCAGGAAAAGACCAGATTACTTTATCTCTACATTTATTACCCACACCGTACCTAAACCCTCTCCCCTGGCAGCCCTGGCTTCCCCTCTCAGGGCTCCACCACAGCCCTTGGCAATGCCGCGGGCTCCACAGCCTGGGGCAACAAACGGCTCTCATGGAAACCGCTGGGCTCGCGGCAGGAAAACAGGCTCAGGAGCCCAGGCCAGCACAGCCTCCCGAGCCCCCGGCCCCTCAAACCCCTGAAGCTCAGACTCCTCAGCTCTGAAGCCCCAGGCCCCCATGGCCCCAAGCCCCCCAGCCCCCTTATGACCCAGGGGCAAGCCCTGGCCTGAAGCTCCCAAATCCTTGAGCCCCTCAGGATCACCCAGGTCCCACACCTTCCTCTAAGCTCCCAAAACCCAGACCCCCCAAAATCCCCCCACTCCCAAGGCGCAGGACCCCAGCCACAGCTCCAAGCCCAAGCTCCCAGTTCCCAGATGCCCCCAGGACCTCCCAGGACACCCATCCCCGGGTCCCGAGTCCCCCACGTCCCAGACCCCACCAAGAACCACAGGGCACCCAACCCCAAGCCCTTCATGGCCCCCCAAGCCCAGAAAACCCAGCCCCAAGCCCCCCACGAGCCCAGCCCGTACCCCCAGGCCCTCATGACCCAGATCCCTCCAGGAGCCCCAACTCCCAATCCCCGCAGACACCAAACCCTCCCAGCCCCCACAGACCCCAACCCCTCATGACCACGGTAATGGGCCCCACGCCCCCACAGGCGGGTGAGACCCCCGCTCCCCGGGGGTGATGCCGAGACGCTGTCCCCGCTCCCCCTGGGATTCCCTTTGCTCCCTGCAGCCCCCTCAGCCGCCATTAAACGCCCCCATCCCCTCACCTCCGGCCACAGCCATTGGGCGGGGCTGCCGGCGAGCGGCCAATGGGAAGGGAGAAGAGGGCGGGGGGGAGAGACGCGATTGGTTGAGGCGGACGAAGGGGGCGGGAATATTGAGGGATGGAGGAGGAGGGCGTGGCTGCTTCGGGGGCGGGGTTTAGTAGGAGCGAACCAATGGGACGAGAGTATTGAAGTGGGCGCGGCTTTCAGGGCGGGGAAAGGGGCGTGGCCTGACCCACGTGGCCAGGGTCCCCACGGGGTTTTTTTGGGGGAAAATGGGGATTTTGGGGAGCTGAGAAGGGGACTGGGGCTACTGGGGAGCTACGAGTGAGGGGAGCCGTGAGGAAGATGGGGGAGTCATAGCTCTGTGGGGGGGGGCGGGTTGGGGAGGGGCTACTATGGGGTAGGGGGGCACATGGGATTATTGGGGGGCACGGAAAAAATGGAGCTCAGGGCGTTCTGGGGCAGGGGGTGAGCTCTGAGGAAGGGGGGGAACCGTGGGGCTACTGGAGGGGCCGTAGCATGGAGGAGAGCAGTGCGGCAGGGAGAAGGCTGTTGGGGGGCCATGGGGCTATAGGAGAATGTGGGGCCAGGAGGAGCCATGGGCCAGGCTCCGTCAGCGGCGCAGGAAGAAGTCACACGTTCCCAGACCCGAGTGGGGGTTTATTGGCGGGTCCCAGCCCCATGGGGACGGCGCCTGCTCCCACCCACCCCCACAGAGCCCAGCCTGCAGCTGGGGGCCACCCAAGAGCACCCATGGCTGTGCTGGGGTCCCCAAAGCACCCCCAGCTCAGTCCCAGCGTGTCCCACACCCCCGTCCAGCTCAGAGGAGCAAGGGTCCTACCCCTCTGCCTGCCCTGGAACACCACACACTGCAAGAGGGACACTGTCACCTGCTGGAAGCCCTGGCCCTTGTGGCCATTTCAGACCGTGTCCCCCGAGGCACCAGGACAGCGCAGGCCCCGCAGGGAGTGGGGCAGAGCCCCCTCAGCCCCCGGGGCCCGACAGCAGCTACATGTTGAGGAAGGCGAAGGCCGATGGCTGCAGGGTGCCCTTCGTGTCCGTCCCCCCGTCCGGGGGCTGGGACGGCGTCCGTGGCTCCGCCGGCGGCGAGCATGGCTGGAGTGCCGCGCCGGGACGGGCCACCAGCTCCATGCCGGCGAACAGGGACAGGCCGGGGGCCGCCGTGTCCCCTGCCAGCCTGCTCCCCCCGTCCTGCTCGCAGGGACAGGCCGGCACCGCGGCCCCGGGCTGCCCGGGGGGCTCCGATGCCACCCCCGGCTCCTCAGCCGGGGCTGCGGGGGCCGGGGCCGGGCTCAGGGGGGTCAGGAAGCTCTCGCTGGCCACGGCCGGCATGTCCATGAGCAGATCCCCGGCCGAGCCCGCCGAGGAGGCCGAGGGCGGGCGTGGGGCCTTCGGGGGGGGCTGGGCCTGGCACAGGGCCTCGAACTGCCGCAGCATCTGGGACAGGGGGTGGGCACAGTGAGAGCGGCATCGGCAAAGGGGCTTGGCCCTGGCACCTTTTCCCGGGCACAGGGACTGTCCCCAGTGTCCCCTCCCAGGGCTCAGAGGGAGGAGCATCACCCCGCCCTGGGGAAGCGGCCACACCACCCCTCTGAGACATACACAGAGCCATTCCCAAGGGCTGTGTGTCCCCACGGGCTGTCAAAACTGTGCCAGGAGCCCCTACCCAAGGGACTGGGCACAGGGATGTCCCCAGGGTCACCTTTGTTGCTCGGTTGGCCACAGGCCCAGGGCTGCCTTGGCTGAGGTGCTGCAGGTGCTGCCGGGTCACGGTAAAGATCTGCTCTGGGGAGAGCAGGTCGGAGCAGCCGAGGGCAGAGATGGCACACATGGACCTCTGTGGGAAAGGGGAGCTGAGCCTGGCAGGCCCCCAAACACCCCCCAGCCCTCCCAGGGGAGCCCCTGTGCTCACCATGCGCACGCTGTCACTGGGATCCTCCAGCGCCCGGCCCAGCAGCTCCAGCACCACCTCACAGTTCAGGAGCCCACACCTGCACAGGGATGGGGGCCACAGTCACCTGCAGCGCCTTCCCATCCCCAGAGTCCAGGCCCAGGCAGCCAGGGAAGAGCTCAGGTTGCCCCAGAAGCCCCCCCAGCCCCAGGGAGCACCCCGCTCTGACACTTACTCCTTGAGGAAGTGCTGAGCTTCCTCCCTGGTGAGGAAGACCCTGGCCCCACGCGTCAGTCCCGACACCAGGCTCAGCTCCCTCCGGCAGTCACCCGGGCTGTCAGCGTCCACCCTGCTGGGGACACACCTCATGGGGACAGGAGCCACCTGCTTACTCCTGCTGGGGTCCCTGCACACCCCCAGGCAGACAGGGACCCCCACCCTGAGCAGCTCTGCCCACCCACGGCTGGCAGGACGAACGCGCCGGGCGGAACACAGCCAGCAGCGCCGGGGCGCTCTGGGGCAGCGCTGTGGAAAATGAGGGCAGCGCTCCTGGGGATGCACCTGGGACAGTCCCGGGGCAGGGGAGCCCCCCGGGCCCCTCTCACCTGTCGGCCCCGTGGCTCAGCTCCCGGCTGGCCCCGGAGCGGCTGTCGCTGCCGGATTTGCTGCCCGAGTCCGAGGCGCGGCTCCGCTCGTTGCCCTGAGAGGATTCCCGGGAGCTGTGCCCGCTGTCTGCCTCCTCCCAGCCGCCCCCGGCCAGCCCCGGCTGGTGGCTCACTGCAGGGACAGCGCTGCTGAGCTGGGCTCCCCAAACCCCCCAGGACGGGCGGGGATCCCCCAGACTGCCCCGGCAGGACCCACCTCGGGACGCGCGTGGCGCGGGAGGAGTCGGGGGCGGCACGGCCGGGCTGCCAGCAGGGGACGGAGCTCGGATGGGCTCGTAGGTGTCCTCGGGGAGCTCCCCACGCAGCCGCCGGGGCCCTCCTGGCGCCGGGAGCACGGCCTGGGCCACGGCCTCGGCCGCCCGCTGGAGGCTGCTCAGCAGGGCCTCTCCTGTGGAAGCTGCCAGAGGCTGGGATGTTGGGAGAACCCCGGGAGCCCAGCCCCATGGGATCACCCCAACACCGAGCTCCAGGCTGGGAAAGGGGGGGGAGGGAACCCTGGGAGCTCAGAGGACGAGGCACAGAGCGACCCCCATGGCGCTGGCCCAGCTCCCAGCAGGAAAGGACCCGGTGCGGGCCCGGCCGGGACTCACCGGAGCCGCTCTTGTCACTGCTGAAGCCGAATCCCTGCAGGGAGCCACAGGGGCCGGGGCTGGAGCCCATCCCTGGGGAGGCACAGGGAATGTCGGGGGGGCACGGACACCCAGGGTTGCCCTTTCCCGCTGTGTCCCTGCCCCCCGGTGAGGTCCCAGCCCGGGGGGGCTGTGCTCACCGGCGGGGGCCGGGGGCCGGGCGGGCAGCGCCAGGGGCTGCGGCAGCGGCGCATCCGAGAACAGAATGCTGGCCAGGTCCTGTGGGGTTGAGACACAGAGACAGAGAGAGAGAGGAGTGCTGGCAGTGCTGGGAACCCCAGAGTCCCCAGAGCAAGGGGCTGGGGGCTGCCCTGTCCCTCCAGCACCCACCTGTGCGGCCGCCCGCACCTTCTGGTTCAAGCTGTTGCCGTGGAGGGGGTCTGGGGGCCCGGAGAACACTGCAGACACACAGAGGGGAGGGTGGGGGACGCTCCCAGCTGGGGTAGGACCTTGCTCCTGGCACAGCCCTGCCAGCAGGAGCCCTTCTGGGGACTCCAGCCCCCCATGGGGCTGTTGCTGCTCTGCCGCGTCCCCCAGGCCGTTACCCGCGGCCTCCCGGATGAAGCTGGCGTTCCTCTTCAGCTGCAGGACAAACTGGGGGGAGCCCTGAGAGCAGGTGTGCAGCAGGATCTTCAGCACCTGGCTCGGGGGACGAGGACAAGTCACAGCTGCCCTCCCTGGAGCAGAGGGGGGGTTCCATCCCATCACCCCCCCAGTGCTCCCAGCACGGACCCACCTTCAACTTGACGTGGCAGGAGCTGCTCTGCAGCCGTGTGAGGAGATGCTCCAGCAGGCACTGGCTGCTCCCGGGGGACTCGTGGGAGATCTCTAGGGACGGGTTAGGGATCCAGCCGGGATCGGAGGGCAGCAGCAGCCCCCGAGTGCCAGGAATTCGGGCCCTCCGCAGAGTCCCAGCCAGGGCTCCCAGTCCCACGGCTGCCTCCAACCAGCCCCGCAGGCCTCCAAAGCCCACCACGGCCTGGAGCAGCCCCGGGGAGCGCCCCCTGTCCCGGGATCCCCTCCCTGTCCCGGGATCCCCTCCCTGTCCCGGGATCCCCTCCCTGTCCCGGGGAACCCCCCTACCCCGTGTCCCCCCGTCTCCCCGAAGGATACTGGCGATCTCCTCGAACAGGTACCCGGGACACGGGGTGTCGTCGTCGGCCGTGCCCCGCAGCAACACCGGCAGCTGGAGGAGGAGGGGGCGGCGTGAGAGGGGGCGGACCCGCCCCGGACCCCGGTGCTGGGGACCGGACCGAGGCCCCGGGGCAGGCCCGGCCCGGCCAGGGCTGTGCGAGGCCGCTGCAGAAGCGAGTGGGGGGTGCAGCGATGACGTCGCGGGCAAGCAGTGACGTCACGCCCCGGCAGTTCCCCTCCAAAAGCCCCGGTCCGTACCCGGCTCAGGAAACTCAGCCGGTCCCGCAGCGGCGCCGCCATGACACTGCCGGCACCGGCCCTGCCCGGTCCCTCGGCGGCGTCAGGGAACCGCCCCCCGGAAGTTGTTTTTCACCAATGAGAGGGCGAAGCTCTCCTGCTCAACCAATCATCGGAGAGAGAGGGCGGGACTCCAGGCGGAAGAGCCGCATGATGTTGACGCCTGAAGGAGGCGGGAAGTAAACAACGGGCATTTCCACCAATCAGAGCTGCCCGCGCTGAATAACCAATCAGAAGGGGCGCGGTTTGGTGTGGTCCCGCCCAATAGGAGAGCGCGGCGTGTGACGAGCGGGGCGCGCAGCCAATCGCGGCCGCCCGGGCATGGCGGCGCCCGTGCGGTGAGGCGATGTCGGGGCGCGGCGTGTGGCTGCGGGCGCGGGCGCGGCTGCGGCGCTTCCCGGCGGCGCTGGCGGCCTGCGGGGACCAGGTGGGGCCGGGGGGGCACCGGGGGGCGGCTCCGGGGCCGGCGGGTCCCGGCGGCCCCCGCTCCCGTCCCGTGTGATTCCCGCAGGCCGCGGCCTACGGGCGGTGCGTGGCGGCGGCGGCGGCGGGACCGGCGGAGCTGCGGCGGGACGCGTGCCTGGAGGAGTTCCGGGCGCTGCGGGAGTGCTTCGCCCGGGCGGTACGGCGCTGTCCCGGTCCCCGTGCCAGATCCGATCCCGGGGCTGGCGGAGGGAGGCGGCCTCGGCCCGTCCTGAGCGCGGCTCGTTGCAGGCAAAGGCGACGCCCAAGTGACCCCGGAGCCGGCCCCGCCTGGAGATGCTCGTGGGGAGTAAAGCCCTCAAACCACCGGTTTGTCCTCAAATGACGGAACCCCACCCCGCTCTCGGAGCTGCCCACCCGCTCCCCGGCCCGGCGGAGGTGCAGCCCCGTGAAGGTCACAGATCTGTTTTTATTTAGTAAAACAAGAATTCAGATCGGAATGCTTCAGCTTGTTTTATTGATGGGCTCAGCCCGCGCTCCGGGCTCTCCGTGCCAGCGTTCCACCCGTCCCGGGGCAGCCGTTCCCGGCGGGACAAGGCAGCTCCCGCCAGCTTCCAGCCCAGCTCGGGGTGCCCGGGCCACTTCCAGGAGCAGGAATGCCAGGAGCATCTTTGGTCCCTTCCGTTCACACAGAGAACAACAAACAGGCGGCTGTGACCCCGCGGGGCCGGAGCCGGCAGCACCGGGCACGGAGGAGCCCAGCCGGCTCCCTGGCACCTCGGGAAGGCTGCTTGGTGCCACAGCCCGGAGCCCTGTCCCCGGGGCAGCCCTGGAGCCGTGCTCCAGAGCCCACCCCTGCCTCTCGGAGCGGCTCCGGGGCTCCTGCTTGTGCTTGACGACAGCGTTAATGGAGAAGCTCGTTGGGTTCGGGGGGTTTAAGGCCACAGTGTTCCGGGGGGTCTTCCCAAAGACTCCCGAGGTCGCTTCCCTGTCGCTCTGGGTTGTGACACCCCGGGAGCACCGGGCAGGGACAGTGCCACCCCGTCCCAGCTCTGCAGGGTCCCACTGGACACAGACTCGAGGTCGCCAAAGACATTTGGAGGTCAGGATATAAAACCCACCACAGTGATGAGGTCTGAGGGCTCCAGGCTGGGAATTCTCAGCCGTTCTAGTGAGAACTTTGGGATTGAATTCCGTACATTCACAGGTCTGGATGTAAAAACACAAAACCCCAAAAAACCCAAGGGATGAATCACTGGGAGCCTGAAACAACACAGAGCTCTTGGGGAAGCTCTTCCCTTCCTCACTCACCAAACAAATTCCCAGAGGTGGAGCAGGGACCTGTCTGGATGCAGAACAGGGCTGGGGCAGGCTGGGAAGAGCACACGGAACACAGGAAGAGGTAGGTGGAGCCCCTGGCTCCACCATGCTTTCTCCCAGATGACTCACCTCTGGCAGAAGAATCAAGCTGGGTTGGGAAGGGCTGGGGGTAAGCTGAGCTTCTTAATGCACTTTTGAGAGGGGAAGTGGAGCTGGAGAGCACGGAGAGGAGCACCCAGGGAGGGAAGCGGGGGCAGAGCTCCGTGTGATCCCAGTGTGTGGCCAAGGAATCCCATCCCTGGGAGAGAGGCAGCACAACAGGAGTTGTGCCCGGTTAAGGCAGCGTTTCTACTAAATGAGGTTCCTAAACCACCACTGTGTCCCAAACAAATGAGGCTCTGCTCCCGATCCAGCACTGGAGCACTGGCTCTGCTGGTCCTCAGCTCGCGGCTTCTCTGGGGTAAAGCCCTTCCCGAGGTGTGGATCCCAGATCCCCTCGGCACAGCCGGGGCAATGGAGCCCCTTCCTGCTTCTGAGAGGAGTTGGGAGATGGTTGGAGAAGGCAATTTGATGTGAATGAGACGCTGGAAAAGGTCCTTGGAGCAGCAGCCTGGCAGGGAGCCGAGGTGGATGGCAGCTCTGGAAGGCAGGGGACAGCAGGAATGTCACTTCCAGTGCCGCCATCTCCTTGGCCACCCGCAGGCACACGCTGGGGGTGCTGCTGGAAGCCCCCAGGGTGGTGCTCATGGATCCAAGGAGATCCCGTGGATCCGAGCACTGCATCCAGCAAAGTAGCTTAGATCTCTTCACACCCGGTGAGGCCGAGCCTTCCCTGCGGAGGACGGCCGCAGCCCCGTCACGGGCTCCTGTCCTGTGTCACCTGCTGGATGTGGCGGCTGCGCACCAGGTGCTGCGCGCCCTCGGCCACCCGGCTCAGCCGCGTCTCCAGCGCGCTCCGCAGGTCGTTCACCTTCACATCGGGAAGGGGGTTCAGGCCGATCAGGACCCGCCCGGCTCCTGCTGCAGCTGCCTCCTCCTCCCCGTCCTCCTCCTGGTCGGGGGGCAGCAGGTCCCGTCTCCTGCGGCGCAGGTCCAGGCCCCCCTGCAGCTTCAGCTCCCGGTTGGGTTTGACGTCGCGCTCCGGCTGCTGCGGATCCCTGGGGGCGGCCGCTCCGTTCTCAGGCTTCCCTGCTGGAGCATCCTGAGGGCCGGCTTTCCTGTCGGCAGCGTTGGAGGGACCCCCACCCCCATGGCCTTGCCGGCCCCCCAGCTCCTCCCGGGGATCCTCCTCCTTCCTGTGCCCGAGGCCAGGCGGGTCCTGCTGCCGCCCGCCCGCTCCCTCGGCCTGCGCCCCTCTCTGCCACTCCCTCTCCCGGGGGTGCTGCTCCCTCACTGCCACATTCCTGTTACTGGAAGAGTCCGGCACCACTGCCAGGTCCTTGGGCTCCACCTGACTCAGAGTTTTGGCTTTAAGGTCTGTTCCTGAGTCTCTTTCCAAACTCTTTCCTGCTACTCCCTGAACTTTGGCAGCCCCCGGCTGTTCTCTTTGGATGGGAGCTGTAGCTGCTTCCACGGCTTTCAGGAAATTCTTCTTCTGGTGGACATCTCTTCCAGCTTTGGCTTCACGTTCTCCTCCCAAATCCTCCGCCAAGGCCTTTTTCTCCAGGTGGTTTCTGGCTGCTGGAACACGCTGGGCATCCCCGTGGAGGGGATCCCGGTTCTCCATGGGATTCTTAACAGCTCTGTCATTCTCTTGCAGCGGCACCTTCCACTCCTTGGGAGCAGCCACAGGAATGTCACGCCTCTGCCCAGCCTCTTCCAGCTTCCCCACGATGTCCCTGTGCTGCTTGGTGGAATCGGGGGGCTGCTGGCCTGGGCGCTGCCCCAGCTGCTCCTTGCTCAGCGCCTTCCCAGCCATGTCTCCCTTGGCTCCGAGGCCCTCATCCTCCCTGCTCCTGGAGAGGGCCACGGCAGGCTCCGGCTGCGCTTCTGCTGCAGGACAAAACACACGGAAAAGGCTTTCAGCAGGACATTCCCTTCTCCTTCCACCACATTCTGTGAGACATGAGATGAGGCCGCACAGGAGGAAGAGCAGAGCTGTGGGTTATCCCCACAGAAATGGCTGTGCAAGTGGACTTTGCCAAAGGAGCTCAGATCTCTCCCAGTTTGATTTTAGAGCCGCTCTGAGCCGTGAGCACGCTCTGGAGGGGTCCTGCTCCCTGGCCACGTCCTTACCTGGCTTTGGTTTCTCCTCTGCCCCCTCCTCCTGCCGCTGCTGGTGGATCTCCTTGTGCTGCTCCTCAATCACTGCGAGCAGCTTTGCCTGCTGGTCCAGGAGCTGCTTGTGCTGTACCTGCTGCTCCTTGATCACCTGCAGCAGCATGTGGTGGTCCAGCAGTTTTGCTGGCCCTGCTTCTGGAAAAGGGGAAGACAGAGGAAGTAAAACCCCTGTGACCCAAAGCCCTCAGAAATCATGTCAGCTCTGGACGGGCTGCAAGGGCTCTCCTTGGCAGGAAGATCCAACTCCACAAACCCTACCAGGAGAGAGAGAAGGAAGCTGGAAGAGGATGGGATGAGAGCAAGGGACCTGCACACCAGTCCAAGCTCAGGCTCCAACCCTCCCTTGCCAGGCAGAGGTTGGAGGGAGGAGCTCAGCCTGGGGAAGGGCTTTGAAGCTCCAGCTCTGATGCCCCAAGGACAGAGCAGCCGGGGCCTTGAGGGGAAGGAGCTTTCCCCTGTGATGTGCTCAGGTGTCCCAGTGTGCCCCTGCCCACACCCTCCTGCCGTGCTGCTGGAGCAGTTTCACTCCTGTCTCCCTCTTCCCAGGGCTCTGACACCGGGGAGCAGCCAGGCCCAGGTGCCAGCATGGCTCAGGTCCCCAGGTGGCCCTGCCAGGTGTGCCAGAGACAGGACAGGCACCACCTGATGCTATGCAAGGGCCGTGGCCTCAAGACACCGTCCTCCCACAGAGAGGGATCCGGGGAGATCCGGATCCATGCTCGCACACCCCGGGGACACACACTCACCCCCTGCCTTCTCCTGTTTCTCCTCAGTGTTCCGGTTCTCCAGCAGTTCTGCTCTCTCCGGGAGGGGCAGCTCCTGCTTTTCACCTGCAAAGGACGACAGAGCTTTGCTGTCAGTGCAGATGTTCCCTAAAACGCCTCCACGTCGTCCCGGCACCGTTTGTATCCAACCCGACGGCTGCGAGGGAAGTAATAAACCCAATATTTAACAATCCCATGCCTGGTGGCAGCGAGCCAGCACTAACTACCTCGGCCAATTAACATGCAAGAACAGCTCTAACTGGCTTTTAGACGGGCACTTGGCAATGTGTTCCCTGTCAAGATCTCCCGGCTCCGTGTCCCCGGTGATTTGGGAGCCGTGCAGGAACAGCACGGCACCTGACATTTTGGCGGGTGGCGAACAACTGTTTGACAGCTCTTGCAGTAGCTGTCAAAGCCACCAGATTCCTCCCTTCCCGCAGCAGCTGCCGGAGGGGCTGTGCTCACTCACGTGCTCCACTCGTGGAGTTAAAAGGAAGCACCAGGATGGAGATGGGAATGACCAAATTGTCTCACCTCGAGAGGTATTACAGGCCCAGAAGAGCTTGCTCAGTTGAGCTGCTCTGAAAGGAGCTTACCAGGGTCTGCTTCATTCTCCACGGACTTAACAGCCTCCTCTGCTTTCCTGGGGAGCTGGAGCTGTGACTTGTCCCGCTCAGCAGCCTCGGCAGTGTCACCATCCAGCACGGCCGCCGGTGCCTTGGCTTCCAGCTTGGCTTCCCCTGGCTCCAGCTCCTTGTAGGGCGGCCTTCCACCCTGCTGCACCGCTGCCTCTGGGACCTTCTCCAGATTTGGGACGGGCCCACCAGTCCCTCCCCGCTGCTGGATCTCGGCAACCAATTCCTTCCCTTGTTTTGGGCCCAGTGCCTCCTTCTGGGGCTTCAGCCTGGCTGGCTCCTCCAGCAGACGGTTGCTGGCTCCTCCGGGAGCCACTTTGTTCTCGCTGGATTCCTCCCGCTCCCGCCCCATGTCCACGACCACCTCATCATGTGGGACTGGGGGCTCGTGGCGATGAGCCTCCCCCACGGGCAGGGCAATCCCTGGGGGGACAGGCAGGGTCAGAGGCAGCAGGTTCCCAGTACACCCAGTACATCCCGCTCCATGCTGCCCTTGTCCAGCCCTGCCTTCTCTCCCTCATCTGGAAGCCACATTCCCAACAAGCCTCCAGAGCATCAACCACTAAATCACCTTCAATCCACCAATACCACCATGGAGGTGGACTGAGGGGAGGCTAAAGAGGAGAGTTCAGGATCTCTGTCTCAGAGTCCCACAACACACACCCCCAGCTCCCAGTCCAGCTCCCTTTCCCAGGACCACCTTTACCTTGATCAGGACGGTCCAGCTGCACTTTCTCTTCCACCTTTCCTCTCTCCTCCTCCCTCTTGGGCACCTGCACGGGCACTTTGATCTGTGGCTGCTCCATCTCCTCCTTCTCCTCAGGCACTTTGGGTTTGTCACGGTCATCCTCAGGCTCCTCCACCACCGGGTTCTGCTCTGCAAACACACGACAGGGACAGGGATGAGGTGTGGGATCTGGGAATTGCTGTGTCTGTCCCAATCCCCTTCACCCACCCAGCCCAGCTGCTTAGCATGGTGGGGCTGGGGGAGATTTTGCTCTGGGGTCACTTGGTTGTTTTCCCTGTTGTGGGCTTTTACAGAGCTCCCGGCAGGGAAGAGTGGCTGGGATGGATCCAGGATGGAGCGGAGATGGAGCCGGGATGGAGTGGAGATGAAGCAGAGATGGAGCAGAGTTGGAGCCGGGATGGAGCCGGGATGGAGTCGGGATGGAGTCGGGATGGAGCAGGGATGGAGCGGAGATGGAGCGGGGAGGGAGCGGAGATGGAGCGGGGAGGGAGCGGAGATGGAGCGGGGATGGAGCTGAGACAGAGTGGGGACGGAGCGGAGACGGAGCGGGGATGCAGCCGGGATGGAGCAAGGACGGAGCTGGGATGGAGCGGAGATGAAGTATGGATGGAGCAGGGATGGAGAGGGGATGGAGCATGGATGGAGCCAGGACGGAGCATGGATGGAACCGGCTGCTGCTGCGAGCCAGTACCACCAGATGGTAGCATCCCCCCAGCTCCCTGCCCCAGATTCCCGGCTCCGGGAGAGACCGAGCTGGAATCCAGACCCGGATCCCCCGGCACTGGAAGAGACAGAGCTGGAATCCAGACCCGAACCCCCCAACACCAGAACCGAGCTGGGCTCCAGCCCAGCTCCCACCCCCCCGCGGCTGTTTGCTGTGAAACGTCTTAAAACCTCCTTTATTTTGATTTTCCCCCCCCCCGCTTTTTAGTGCCTGAGTGTTTCCACAGCCCTTCAGATGCCTCTCGGAGGAGGGGTGGGGAGGTTTCCTTTTCCCGCAGAAGTTTTGAGGAGGGGGATTAAACAGGCATTAATTAGTGGAAACTCCTGAGGGAGACAGGGGAGTTTCCCCCCACCTTGCCCTCAGAGAGATGGAATGTTTTTGGAAGACACATCCCAGTCAAACCAGCCTCTGTGTTCAGCACTGGTATGACCAGCGTATTCCACATGGAATCTTTTGCATATTCCATGGGATGGGAAGGGTCCCTTCCACCCCCAGCATGGCAGAAAACCCACACAGGGAGTGAACTCTTCCTTTGGAGAGCAGCAGAGAAGGAAATCAAATTGTTTCCCAGCAGTGAAGTTGTTCTGCATATTTTTTTCCATCCAACAAACTCTTAAAAAAAAAAATCTATCTTCTGTAACAAAAAAAATTCCCAACTCTTTCCCCCTTCGCCCTCCCCCGTGTGATTTCCTTTGGGGAATTAATTCTATAAACATCTTTCCATTTTCTCCTCCCCCTCCGCAGGGCTGGTGCGATTTATTACGAGATGAACTCATGGGAAAGAAGGGATTGCCACAACTTCAGCTGCGTGGGCCTTGCCTGAGCTGGAGGGGGGGGGGGGGAAACAACAAAAATTCACAAAAAATCAAGTACAAACTCCTGGCCCAGAGGGATCCGTGCCAGCAGGACCTTGAGCCTCTCCAGAAAGCCGGAGTCCAGCCCGGAGCTCCACACCCAGAGGAGGGACGTGTGCGGGGCTGGCCGGCTTTCCACGTTCCTTCGCTTCGGGAGCGATGGTGGGAGGGGAAAAGGACTTGGATTTTCTGAGAAATTCGAGTCTAGTACCCAAGGGTCCCCCTCTCCATTGAGGGACTTCCCAGGGTTCAGCAAGTCAGGGCAGGACACTCCTCCTTTTCAGGAAGAACTGGGCTGCAGGAACCAGTGCCCAGCCCTGGCCAGGGGCCCTGGGAAGCGGGAGGCCGAGGCCGGGGAGGGGAGTGCTCGGCACGGCTGCGGATGTTCCCAGCTCAATCCTGGCCCCAATGCAAGAAATTATTTACTCTACTGGAGGAAAGTTTCTTGTTAATTGGTTCACGGAGGCGGGAGATGGCTCCGGTCGGAGAGGACCGGAGGATCCAGAGAACCCCAACACAGGCAGGGCTGTTCCCACAGCCATGGGAGCGATGAGCTGAGCAGCGACATGAGGTTCAGGGGGAAATAAAAAGGAAGGAGGAGGAAATAAAAAGGAAGAGAGGAGGAAATAAGAAGGAAGACGGGGGGGAGCTTTCCTTGCCAGCAGGAAGCAGAGGAGTTAAACGCAGCAGTTCCCCTGGCCAGAGCAGCAGGTGAACCCCCTGCGGGCCCAGGGCAGCCCGAGGGGCCGGGGGAGGCCCCGCTCTGCTCCGGGAGTGTCCCTGGCAGCTTCCATCATAAATCAGGCAGAGGCACGTTCCCCGCTCTGCAAACAATGCAGGAAAAGCCCAAAACACAAACAAAACACAAACCCAAAAGCCTCCACGCCGCAATAAGGCCAAGCTGCCTCGAAGCCATCATTTGCTCAGCAGGAGACAAAATTAAGTTCATCATCAGGGCGTGAATTAACAACCTCTCAGGCTGCCTGGAAATCCATCCAGGGCTCCGGGTGCTTTGCAGGGAAGAGTTTTGCTGGGGCTCTGCCTGTCTTCTTGCCCTCCAGGTCCCTTTGGAGCGTCCTCCAGTAACGCTGTGCCTCGTTGTGTTTTATGAGTGGCCTTGGACATTACAGGCACGGTCTGAGAGGCTGTAAAAGCTTTTTGGCTCCCAAGGAGAGGCCAGGGTGTGAGGCAGCACCGAGAGCGTTTGCTCTGACCCCCTGGCTCTCCAGCAGCTCTGCTCACATGAGGGGAAGCCGGGGCGTCCTGCAGCTGATTTGTGTGTGTGTGCGTGCCTGGGTGTGTTGTGGTTTGGCAACAGCCACTCCAGGCTGCCATAAAATTTCATGATTAGCAACCTAAAAGCTTCCCTTCTCCCCCTGCTCCTGCTTCAGATCGTTGCAATGGTCCCAGACAGGCACTAAATCCCTCCTCACACGTTTTTCCAGCCTCTCGGAGCCGAAATGTGCTTCCACAGCCCCTGCCCTGGGCAGAGGCAGCAGGATGGGCCCTGCTGTGCTCGCCCCCAGTCCAGAGGGAACCGTAGGGACAGCACAAGGACCTCCAGGACACATCCCCCACTCCAGGGCATCACCCCAGGGCTGACCAGGGACACGGGCTTCAGGACCTGCTTGTGCCAGTGCAGCTCCAGATCTGCTGAAATTCCTTCATCGCACGATATGGAGCAAGATCCAGGAGCCTGTACCAAGGAAAACGGAGCCCAACAAGCGGGGCAGAGGGCCGGGGGCAAACACTGCCCTCGGACGTGCCGAGCAGCCCCGCACCGGGAGCAGGGCAGGGCCAGGCCCTCCCCGGGGAGCCCCCAGCCCAGCTGCGCCTCCAGGAGCCCTCCCTCCCCCCGAAACGGGTCCAGATTTCACAAGGTTATGGAATGGCATCCCTGAAATTAGTTCACAGTTGTCTCCTGACGCACCAGCAGTAAAAACCAACCCAAATTACCAGAGGCTGCTGGTTCCTTTTCTGTGTCACAGGCACTATTAAAAGCTTGCTCGCACAAAGCACCAGGGAGAGCCGCCGCGGAGCCAAGCTGTTCCTGCAGGATGCAGGAGCCACGTTCCACACATCTCCGGGGCTGGGAATGCCGGCAGGGACCCAGCCTGCCTCGGGCAGGCTGCTTCTGGGGGGCCAGGCACACGGGTGCAGGGATGGAGGGTGCAGGGATGCCGCGCGCCAAACACAACCCCAGATTCAAGTAACAGAGCCCACCCCGTGCCCCAGGACACCGGGATGGCCGGAGCGCGGTGCCCAGCACACCGGGAAAAGGGCTCTTGCACAAGGAGCCTGAATCAGGGCTTTGTTACCCAACGTTGCACAACAGCAGGGAGAAGATGAAGCAGCAACGATCAAGTAAGGAGCTGAAAAATATTACAAAATCTTAATCCCCCCCCGAGACCCTCGAGGGTGCTTTAAATACGGAGAGAAATTGCCTAATTAGCTTTTTTTTTTTTTTTTTAATGGATAATTGCCTTCCTGAGCTTTCAGAGGCAGCTTAGCAACCTTTTAACAGAGGCGCAGCCGCGGCGCGGAGCGGCAGGACGGGGCTGGAAGGGGTTTTATCCCTTTCCCGAAGAGCTGCTGACAGTAAAACCTCCAGCACCACAGGCTGGGGCTGTAATGGGCACTTGGGTGTCGTTAGGAAAAACACGATTCCGAGGCCGCTGGTCAATACGTGTTCACATAAAAGGCCAATGTTCTAATATTCATAATCCCCGGGCCCACGGGGCAGGGCTTTAATGAAAGTCTCTCCAGTTCTGGGCTCCACAACATCAAAGAGGCCAATAAAACTCCTCTCACACGCTGACAGGCGGGAGGCAGACGGGGAAGGCAGCGCTGGGGAAAGGCCCTGCGGTTTGCCTTGGATGGGGCAGCATGGGAAAGGGCACAGAGCAAGCCTGTGCCCAGGGAAGGGGCTGAGCACCCTCTGACCCAGAGGCACAGATGCACCTTGTGCCTGGAAGAAGGGGTCTGGAAGTACCCTCCACGCAAGAAAAGGGCTGGGAGCAGCACCCTCCAGCCAGGAACGGAGCCTGGAGCAGCAGCCTGCGGCCAGGGAAGGGGCACAAGGCACCCTGTGCCCTGGGGAAGGGGCTGAGCACCCGGCAGCGCTGCCCAGGGAGAAGCCGTGGGATCCTGCTGCAGCCGCGGTGTGGAATCCAGCCCATCCGGAGGGCACCCAGGTGCCGGGGGCGGCCCAGCCCGCATCCTGCGCCCCTGGAAGGACAGGATGCAGCTGCTGCGGCGCGTTCCAGGCGGCAGCTCCCGCTCTGCAAAACAAGGCGGGTGAGGGCGAGGGGGAGCCGCGGCGGGGGATGAAGGGCACCATTTAACGCCTCTCATTGCTAGTCAAGCCGACATCCTGCAGAGGCACAGGGAGGCACAGATCCAAGGAATCGCAGAGGCGGCTCTCCCGGGGCAGCCCCACGTCCACCCGGCAGGTCCTTGTCCCCCTTCTCTGCTCGGCTCCATCTCCCCCCTCTTCCTCCTCCCCGGGGAGGGAGCCCCCACCGGCAAAGGGACCTCAGGGGACAGTTGAGCTTCCCCTCGGAACTGCAGGGCTCCTCCCGGGGAAGTTTATGACCCGGGAGCACTGAACCCGCCTTCCTCCCGGGTGGGATTATTTAATCCAGCAGCACTCAGAGCTGCTGCCGGCGGGCCCCGAGATCGCTCGGATGATCAGAGCCTGGCACCCCGCTCCACCGCCCCGGCTCACGCCGAGAAGGGGAGAAGATTCAGCAAACTCCTGCAGACACCGTGTTTTATGGGATTTTTTATTTTCCCAGTCAGAACACGTGTCATTAGCGATTCCTCCTGAAAGGAGCAGCTGTTCTTTGGCCATTACTGCTCCAAAATTAACCAAGACGGAAGAATTCAATCGCATCCCTCCTCCAGGCCCTGCTGAGGGCTCCATTAAGGGATTGGGAGCGTCTTTTGCTCGGAGTTCACTGGCATCCATGTGCCCGGCAAGGCACGCACAGCCTTGAGTAAGCCACGAGTAAACCACGAGTAAACTCCAGCACGGAGCAACCCCAGAGTGAATGTTATCGGCAGCAGCACCGGTGTGGGAGACGCTCCAAGCTGCCGGGCAGGAACCCAGCCAAGAACCAGGAGGGAGGATAATCTCCAGAAGAGCCAGCCCCTTTCTCCCTTCCGCTCTCAATCTCTGCGAGGATATTTCAAGGCCTCCAAAGAACAAAAAAACCCCACAGGAGCAGAAGGAAACAAAACTGAAGCGAAGGAACAGGACGCGGCAGGGCCGAGGGGCAGCGCGGGGTCAGGCGGCACCTGCGCGCCACGGCCTTGCTCCGGAGCAGCTGGGAAAGGGAGGAGCGGCCGTAATTCCATCAGCAGCAAACAAATAATAAATAACAAGAACCAGTAAACAAAGCTGAGGCATAATCACAGGCTTAGTCAGAGCAAAAGCCGAGGCCAAATTTATACCCTCAGCACCAAAAAAAGAGGCAGTCCCCATAAATTTCCCTGCCTTCAAGGGTGATGGATGGCTGGTCCTTGGGCTGGCACGGGGGAGAACGGTCCCGTGGGCCAGGTGGGCACTGTGCTCATCCCAAATAGGGATCCCTGCTCTGTCCCTCCAGGGGATCCCAGGCCTGCACCACACCTTTTCCTTCCCAAAAGAACAACTCCCACGATGTACCACTGGAGGTCACAGCAGCTTTTCCAGCAGACAAAAGTGCAGCTTTTCTTGGGAAAATGCCCCAGGAAGCTGGGAAGATGCATGGAGCTGCCTGGAAATTACCCTGCTTCCGCCACACTTTAAAAAAACCACAAACTGCTTCTTTTAAAGAGGTGACCTGGGAACAGGGCTGGGAAACCCAATCCAGCAAGCACATACCTGGAAGTTTGACCGAATCCTGGTCAATTCTGTTCTCCTCTCTGTCCAGGTGCTCCAAGCCCACTGCTTCCGTCCTCACAGGGGTGTCCTCAGTGGCAGACAGAGTGGTGTAGGTGCTGATCACCAGCATTCCCAGCCCAATCCACAGGATAATCTGCACAGAGTGCCAGAGGGACAGTGAGCACAGGAAATCCAAGGGGGCTGCTCCCCGTGGCATTCCCACAGTGCCTCCACGGAATTCCAAGCTCAGCATAGTGACATGCGTTAGGGAGAGAAATGTCAGAGAGAAACAGGAAAACCAGTTCCTCCTGGCTGAGGTTCATATTTGGGTGTACAGCCATGGGAATGGAAGCTGTTTTAGAGGCTGGAAGCTGTTGGAAAGGCTTTGGAAAGGCTCAGAAGTGAGTGAAGTGAGTGGGCAGGACCCAGGGATAGGAAAATGCATGTGCCAGACAAGTCCTACTGCAAAGACTCATTTCCTGGTACTCCCAGCATGAGAACTCCATGAAATCAGGTCTGGCTGAGCACAGAGGAGCCTGGCCTGGTTACAGCCCCAACCATTCCAGGGAGCTGCTTAAAAATCCTTGGTTTTGAAAGCAAGGGTAACATGTCCACACACAGGTCCTGGTCCCAGGGCTCAAGAAGCTGCTGAGAAATGTCTCAGTGATTCCCAGAAAGCTAGGATCAAACAGGATAAAAATAGAAGGGTGGAATCTGGATCCTGTGGAGGGAAGGGCTCTTGGAATTTCTCTACCTCAAAAAGGAGAAAGTGATGAGCAGCAAAGGAATTTTTACAGCTTGTTATGTGATGACAAATTGATCTAAAAGGATCTAATTCCACGTGAGTCATAGGAAGTGTTGGATGGCACTTGGACAACCTGGTCTATTGGAAGGTGTCCCTGCCCATGGCAGGAAGTGGAACTGGATGAGCTTTAAGGCCCCTCCCAGCCCAAACCATTGCATGATTCCATGACTCCCAACCCTCACTGTGCAGATTTACATCCCAATTCACAAAAAGCACAACAAAAAGATGCTTCTCAGTGTGGGGAAAACCAGGAACGGCCACAGGGAGCACTTTACCACTGGAAGCTGCCAGAAAACTGCAAATCAAGGGGAGAGGTGAAATTGGAAGGAGGAATTAAAATATTGGCACTTCCAGAGGGGGAGGAGGGGCCGATGCTTTCCTCACCCACTGAGGGAGGTCACCCAGAAAGAGGGAGCAGCGTGGTCAGAGCTGGGCCCAGGAGACCCCGGAGGGCCCGTTCCCAGCACACCCCGCAGACAGCCCGACGCCTTCGGAAGGAAAAGGCTGGCGGGACATGGAGCAGCTCTTGATCAGGGGCAGCGTGGCCAGGGAGCAGAGGCCAGACCTTAGAGCTGCTGCAGAGGAAACAGGAGCAGAATGTGCTGCCTGCCTTGCCCGGGGTGCACAAAGAGCAGATATCCTGCCATCCACCCCCCGCCGGGCAAACGCCGAGTCAGCAGGTCCTGCACTGCTGCCCTGGGCTCGAGCTGCTCCACTTCCTCCCCTCCCACAATCCACAGCCCCGGCACAAATGCATTTTGTGCCTGGGAGGTTGTTCTGGCACCTTCTAGAAACAACAGCGGAGAGGAAGAGCGTTTCCACAAAGAGGATCTATTCTGGTGCCACAGGAACCAGGAGCAACGTGGGAGAGGAGGGAGCTGTAGGAAATGGCTGAAAACATTAAATGCTTTAAAAGGATTTTTGTTGTTTCTTATCTTGGTGGGGAACCAGGGGCTCAAATGCCTCAGATTGAAACCCCTTTGATTGTTGCACATTTGGAGTTCAGCTGCGAGCTCCCAGAGCAGCGGGTACGGGCACACGTGGCAGTCGGAGACTGGCTGGGCTGTCCCTGAGCCGCCCTCACCCAGCTCCCCCCTCCTCACCTACCCCCTCCCCAGCTGAAGACCAGAATAAAGAGGACCATGATTTGGCTTAATTCCATGGAGATGCTTATGCCATGGAAAAGCAGGCGGTTTGTGCTCAGGGGACCACCAAGGCAACTGAAGGAACGGGAGTGAGGGCTGCAAGGACTCGGGCGTTCAAGGAACCAATCCAGGCAGAGGAGCCACCAATCCCCAGAGCATCCAGAGATCCTGGAGCAAGGGCAGGCTGAGCACCGCAAGGCACGTCTGAGCCACGCTCTAGTCCCACAGGAATGATCTGCCCCAGACCCAGCGATCCCACTGAGAGCAGAGCCCTTTCTGCAGAAGCCCCTCTCAGCATGGACACGGTGAGAGGCTGTGGAAAGCTCAGCATGGCCAGGGCCCCTCTCCTGGGACACGAATTCAGGAGAGGAAGTTTACGCGGCCGTTTCCTCGGCCGGTGGCGCTCCCTCGGCCCTCCTTCCTCCCAGAGGATGATCCAGCTCTGCACAGCAGAGCCATTAGCTCAGCCCTCCTCCTGCAGCCACGGGAAGCAAACACGCTGCATTTGTGCGGCGTGACGCCATCCCCGTCCTCCTGGACACCGAGCGTTCCGAGGGACCGGAGTCACGGCGAAGGAATGCAGAGCCCCGGTCGCTGCCGGCTCCCTCCTCAGAGATGCTGTGTTTGGGTGGCTCCAGCCCTGGATGTGCTGCTGGGGAAGGTGTGCTGGCCCCTGCGCTGCCAGGGAAGGGCAGAGGGAATCTCTTTTCCACCCGCTCGCACAGGAGCGAGCCCAGGGGTCACTTCCTGACCTCCGGCAGCTCCTCTTCCCCAACTGGGATAACAGCAACTCCAGCCTCCCTAGGAGGGGCCTCTCGGACAAGCTTGTGTCAACACTGGGAAGGCAACACCTTCCTGTTGGCAGCTGCACACTCTGTTCCCAGACCCCCACACGCCCCGCGGCAGCTCTGCCAAACCGGGGCTCCCGGGGAGCAGCGGGACACGGACCTTTACAGGAACAGATGCTTAACCACAAGAAAGGGAACGCTCTCCCTGCTTCACTCACAGCACTGTGTGCCTGACTCCGGGCTTTTTAACTGCTCTGGGACCTGCCTTTCCAACCTAACCCTTCCAAACAGGGCACTCCCAGCCCAGCCCAGCTGAGCAGCAGCTCCAATCCTTCCCAGTTGCTCAGCAGAAGCCCTTTGCTGGCCAGCAAACTTCTGCCCATTTCCCTCTCCCACCTGAAATCCTCTTCACTGCTTTTAGTGCAGAACCGCTGTTTCGTAGCCTCAGTTTGCACCATCTCCTGTAAAAACCTGGCCTTTCACATCACCACCTGCCCCACACTGGATGCTGCTGGGTGCCAGAAGTGGCCCGATGAAAGCAGCCAGTTCTCAGCAGCACAAGAGCCAAGATAACCCCAAGAAGTGTAAAAACTGGCGCTGAGCTTTGCTGCTCTGAAGGAGGCTAAAGCTGATGCAGAGGAGGAGGGAGAAGGTCCATGTACACTGTTTGGACAGGGACTGGAAGGGAAGGACAGCTGAGCCCAAGGCTGGCATTCTCCCCCCGCCCGCCACCTTCCTCAGGAGCTGACTTTGATGGAGTGGAGCACCTGATCAAAGGAGTGCAGGAATGAAGGAGGAGACCAAAGACAGAGCTCCAGGGAAAGAATAAATGAGCCTGTGCAAAGACCTGGAGGGAGGAGAGGGTGGGCTCCGAGCTGGGCTGTGGAGGCGGGGAGGTGCTGAGCAGGGCGGGCAGGTGTGTTCTCGCTCCAAGCAGGAATGCAAACCTGACAGGCAATGGATCACTCAGGGAAGGCTGGACAGCTTGCTGCCAGCCCCTCGAGAAGTAACCCGGGGCCTGATGCTTTAGATAAGCCCTTCCTCCTTTGTGGGGATTTCTGCAGGACAAACATCTCCCTCAGCCTCGTGACTGGGTTTGGGGTCAGGCATTGTGAGAGCCCCAGTGTCCCACCCCGAGCAGCCGGGCTGAGAGCTCAGCCTGTCCTGAGTGCAGCCTCGAGGCACTGCAGGGAAACACTCTGGCTCAGCTGGAATAGAAGGCAATTCTTGAAAGTGCTCTTTGTTTCCCTGAAAAACCCAGGCTGGCATTCAGACTCCTGCTCGGGGTTTCACTCAAAGAAGTTCGGAGCTAAGTGTCAGAATTCAGAGTGAAAGCTGGAAAGTTGGACTACTTCCTTGTGTCAGGGAAAGCACAGGGAAGAAACAAAACACACCCTGCTTAAAAAATTCACGTAGGTTTGCAAAGCAACAAGTCATTAAGCAGAGAACAAGCCACCAGTTCTGTGAGCCCTACAAAAACGTGCTGCTCTCTCTTGCTGACTCCACACTGCGCCCAAAACCTTATTCCCAGCCCAGCACTGTCCTAACTGGGAATGTTGGGACAGAGGCCCGTGAAAAAGGCAGTGGATTAAATTATTGTTCGGAAAAAAACCCAAAACCTGTTAATTTCAGCCCACGGTATTTGCAGGAGCAGAGAGATCAAGCCCAGCAAAGAGCCACTTTGTTTCGGTCCCCACGGAGGCCAATTCAAACTGGAGCAAAAGGAAAAGTTAAACTTCTAACAGCCTCTGAACGACCCCAATCCCTCAGAAAATCAATTCCTGAAGCAACACCTCTATGTGTGTGTTCCTTTTTACTATTATTTTGGTTGAAAGCAGAAAGCTGAGGGTCGGTAGCACAAACCACATCGTGGAGCCCTGTTTGTTTTACCCAGCCCGGGCAGGTTGGGATGTGAGGCTTTAAGGTTTTACAGGCTGCCTGGATTTCCTGTTCTGAGGATCCAAAACCTGAATCCCACCCACAGGAGGACTGGAAGCAGCATTTTATGCACAAAATGACTGCTTCACTTGCTGCTGGAGCGACAAAAAGAGCTGGTGTTCCAGCTTGGGCCAGCACCTCTACCACTGTCTGTGCATCCCCAAGTGGTGGACACCCACCCAGAACAGCTCCCACCTGTACTGGGCAGACCGGAGGGGGAGGCTGGAGGAGGTGCTGAGCAGTTTCTGTGCTGCAGCCAAATGAAGCACATTCCCAGGCTCTGCACAGGGCTTAGGGGGATGTCAAGCAGCATCAGCACTGACCTGTGAACAAAGCGCATTCTTGTGGATCTTCTTGTAAATAAGAGCTGGGCAGATGAAACAAATGAGGCTTCCCATGGTCGCACCTGTCAGGCCCAGGACTGTTTCCACTGGGGAAGAAGAGGAAAAGTCAGCAAAGGTCTTTTCCAGGAGTGCCAGAGCAGCAGCACAGCAGAGGCCCCGGGCAGGATGGGGTGTGAGTCTGGTCACCCCAGCCAGGAAAACAAATAACAGAGACCAGAGAAAGCAGCCAGCCCTTGTTCCCAGCTCCTCACTCACCATTCGGGATCATGATGCCTCCGACCATGGTTCCAAACACAACCGCCAGCGTCAGGGCTTTGAACCGGAGCGGGGGCATGTAGCCCCCGGCAGCGAAGGTGCCGTCCTTCTGCTGGGAAGGCAAGGGTGAAGGGAGAGAGTTTAGCTCCAGTATCACAGTGCCCAGACCCTCAGCAATTCCCTCGGCCCCCCAGCAATTCCCTCAGCAATGCTCCCTGCAGCTCCAGCCCATCCCAACTCTGATCCCCTCAGCTGTGCCCCACTCCCTGAGCAGGGGCTCAGAGAACAGCCCAAGGCCAAGAGGAAGGAGCTCAGGGGTGCAGCAGGAGGGAGAGGTCACAGGGGGCTGTGCTAGGGAGAGGTGCTCCCCAACAGCTCTGGAAGCAGGGCTACTCCCACTGCTTTCCACCACAGGAGCAGCCCCTCTGACTCAGAGACACCCCAGGGAGACTGCAGGGGAGGTTGGCAGCTGCTGGGCAGCTGCTGGAGGAATTCCAGAGGCCCTCTGCTTCCCATCCCATCCCATCTCCCGAGTGGGAGGTGTGGAAGGCAGAGGCCCCAGAGTGCCCTGCAGACCCGGCAGGTCCCAGCTGCACTGCTGCACAGATGGGGAGGAAGGCACAGTGACACCTTCAGAGCCCAGCCAGCCACGAGCCGAGCCCAGGCGAGATCCAAAGTGCTCCCAAGTGTTTCCAGCACTTCCTCCTCTGCACCCACTGCCTCTCACCGACCGTCTGCCCCCATCCTCAGGCCCTCACAACATGAGAAAAGAGCCGGGGGCTTCTCACAGGCAGAAGTGGCAGGATTTAGAGCTATAAATTGCTCAAGTTTTATTTCCTGCCTAAGAGGTTTCTATTTATGCGGATACACAAAGGCCTCAGAACATTCCCACAATCTCTCACTGTTATTTGCTGAATCCCATCGGCGCGCTCCGTGCGCACAATGCACAGAGGAGAACACGCCACTGCCACAAGGGACTCACAGTCTCCAGCAGACAGACCAGCTTCAGTCACAAAGGCTGGCTGAGGAGCTGGCCCTGGGAAAGGTGGAACGTGTGGGAGAGGGCTGGATCCCATACCCCACTGCCCGCCCCCGCAGCGGGCCGGCACCGCAGCCCGGGAGGCGCTGGAGGAAGGGGACATCCGAACCCAGAGAGGAAAGGGCTGCTCCAGGGCTGCTGACAAAGGTGCTGGCTGAGAATAATGGAGCAGGAATGAGCAGGCACACGAGGAAGCAAGAAAAAATGGGGCTGGGCTACTAGGCTGGGAACAGGAGCTTGAGCTTAATGAGTTGGCCAGCAAAAGGACAGCAGCTGGAGCAGCAGGAAATGAGGAGGCTCTGCTGCTTCCAAAAGCACATTTCTCCTTCTTTCTGAGGGGAAGAAACCACCTCAGCTCTGAGCTGTGTAACATGTCTGTGCCAGAGCTGGAATCCCCAGCGGAGCAGGGAGCAGAAGCCATGGGACGTGAGCTTTACACTGGGAACTCCAGTCCTTTGGCCCATGGAATTCCTCTGCAGAGAGGCCACGAACCTCCAAGTGCCAGGGATTAACCATTGAGCAGAGCAGGATTTACAGATGGCCACAGGCCCCTGCTGCATTGTCACCACACCATGGGCACTGAGGATTTTATGGGAGTTGAGGCTTTGTCCCTTGGGATAGTGGGTGACTGCCACATGCCACTGTCACCAGAGTCTCAGGAAGCCAAGGCAGGTTTGGGGCCCAGTCAGAGGCCCAAGAGTCACAAAAACCTTTCAAAAATCACGCTTTACACCGAGGCAGCCCTGGGATCTTACCTGCTGCTCAAAGAGCAGGGTGTTCAGTGCCTGTCTGCAGGGCAGGATCATCATGGGGAACCCCACTGCCACCGACATCATGAATCCCACTCGGATCATCTCCGTCACCACGTTGGAAGGGAAGTTCATCAGGACGTTCCCAGCAATGGCCTCGGTGTAACTCACGTAGCCAAAGAAGCCCACCTGGGGAGGGGAGCGGGGTTGGACTCCCAACACTTCACACCTGCTCCTCACAGAGGGGGCAGGACGGTTGGAGCAGCCAAGTGAGAACGTGAGGTCACTTCCATGGGCACCCCAAAACCTGGGACAGGTCGTTAATCAAGAGTGGGAACTGACTAAAACCAAGTTTCTCATCTCATCAAATCTAGGGGTTTTCCTAGAGGACACACTTTGTTTGCTGCCAGGCCCATGGACTGTCCCTCTCCAACAGAGGGGCTGTCACATTTCCCTGCAGCAGCCTGGCTTGTGGGACAAGGCTCTCCTCAGGAATTATTAACCTGGTTTTATTAACTGCTGCCTTATGAGGCATAACTTCCTTCAAAACAGGCTGGAAAAAGCTCTCCCAAACCCTGGGCAGCAGCCCCTGCTCCAGGCTGGGCCCAGGAAGAGCTGGGCCTCACTCTGCCTCCATCCAAGGGAACATGTCACTCTGAAAACCTGGATTCTCCCAGTGCCCCCTGTGCTCTTGGGTTCATCACCTCCCACCTAACTCTGCTTTCAGCACGACCACTTATCTGTCAGAATAAATACAGATAAGCAGAAAGCAGCCCCAGCTGTAGATAAATCCTCATCCCTGTGGCCCCTCCAGATTTCTGGCAAGGGAGGAGAAGGGGAAGTTCCTACCATGATGTAAAAGGTGGTGACCACGTTCAGGGAAGAAGCAAATATGGAGCTCATGATTTTGACAGACGGCTCATCCAGGCTGTCGTAAGTAGGCAAGACCTGACTGCAAAAAGGGTAAAATATTTAAGGAAACCTGCAGGAAACAGGAGTAAACCCCCAATCCCAGCCCATTCTCTGCCTCAGCCCAGCAGCAACGAATCCCTGACACCTTCCCCCTCTGGAGCATAAACACCTGCTGCTATTCCACAATTTATACTGCTAATGCCAAGAGATTTCAGAACACTCATAACTTTTAAGTGTTGCAAAAATATTCCTGCTCTCCCCACCCCACCACGTGGAGCGAAACGTGTGATGTAAACATTCGGGTTCAGAAAGGGTTGCAAAATGAATGACCGTTTGTTCCCGGGGCCACGGGTGGCTCCGGGCCAGCCCCAGCGCCAGAGATTATTGTTCTTGGAGCTCTCCGTGCTGATAATTAAAGCAACACAGTGTTTACAGAGGAAAAGCGGGAAGAAGGTTGGAGCATCCCACTGTCTGAAGGAAAATTAAACAAACAAACCCCAGCGCAGCGCCTGTCCTACTTCAGCTCGCTTCGCAGAAAGCCAGAAGTGCCAGATCCCTGGGATTTGGGGTATTTACAGCCTTGGAAAGCGTGGGGAATGTTCTTTTTGACATCAGGTGCATATTTTAGCAACTCATTAACCTCTTGTTACTTTAATTCTAGCAGCTACATCCTGGAACTCTCCTGGGAGAAGGGAGGGGGGGCCTGCAGGGAGATGGGAAGGGGTATCCCCAGCTCCAGTGGGCACCAAGCCATTCCCAGGAAGTGTGTCAGGCTGAGGCCCAGCAGAAAGATCCTTAACCCTTAATCCCTGAACATCAAAGGAGGCTGAGCACGTCATCTCCGGGCCTGGAGGTACCAGCAGGGAGCAAGGACTTCCCTGCGAGTCTCCATCTGGGATTCCTCCCTGGGAGTGAGGAGACTGGCTTCCCTAGGAATCTCTCCATTTGGGATTTCTCCCTGGGAGAAATGAGACTGGCTTCCCTAGGAATCTCTCCATTTGGGATTTCTCCCTGGGAGAAATGAGACTGGCTTCCCTAGGAATCTCTCCATTTGGGATTTCTCCCTGGGAGAAATGAGACTGGCTTCCCAAAGTCCCTCCTCTTAGGATTTCTCACTGAAGAAAGGAGACTGGCTTCCCTGGGAGACTGACTTCCCTAGGAATCTCTCCATTTGGGATTTCTCCCTGGGTGAAATGAGACTGGCTTCCCTAGGAATCTCTCCACTTAGGATTTCTCCCCGAAGAAAGGAGACTGGCTTCCCTGGGAGACTGGCTTCCCTAGGAATCTCTCCATTTGGGATTTCTCCCTGGGAGTGAGGAGGCTGGCTTCTCTAGGAATCTCTCCATTTGGGATTTCTCCCTGGGAGTGAGGAGGCTGGCTTCTCTAGGAATCTCTCCATTTGGGATTTCTCCCTGGGTGAAATGAGACTGGCTTCCCTAGGAATCTCTCCATTTGGGATTTCTCCCTGGGTGAAATGAGACTGGCTTCCCTAGGAATCTCTCCACTTAGGATTTCTCCCCGAAGAAAGGAGACTGGCTTCCCTGGGAGACTGGCTTCCCTAGGAATCTCTCCATTTGGGATTTCTCCCAGGGAGAAAGGAGACTGGCTTCCCTAGGAATCCCTCCATTTGGGATTTCTCCCTGGGAGTGAGGAGACTGGCTTCCCAAAGTCCCTCCACTTAGGATTTCTCCCTGAAGAAAGGAGACTGGCTTCCCTGGGAGACTGACTTCCCTAGGAATCTCTCCATTTGGGATTCCTCCCTGCCCTCTCCACAGCCACCTCCAGCTCCATTCTGGCCTTCAGCCTCCGAGGGAAGGGTCCAGGCAAACATTCAGGCTTGGAAGGAAAAAAGAGGGAAACAGGGAGGCTCTGCAGTGTGTGGGATGGTTAAAATGTGATTCAGAGGTGAAATTAAATCTACCCAGCTACTAAATCTACCCAGCTATTAAATCTATCAAAATTAAATCTACTCAGCTGAGAGTATATAGATAAACTGTGCATAAAGAAAGGAACAGAATATATAGAGGGTGGGTAGAGAGAGAGAGAATACACAGATGAAAAGAAATTTTTAAAAAATATAAATATTGCCTGGGCTGGGGACAGTGTATTTTCCTGATGTTTGGAAAAAACACACAGTTTTAGATTGGGTTTGCCACAAAAGTGCTGCCATGGAGCCTATATTTAGGCACACACACAGGTCCAGACCAAACCATTTCCCTGAATTTCCAACTCTCAGGAAAATTGTTTTGGGTACTGCATGGCTTCCATAAGGAAAAGAACAATAAAAGGGATTCGTTAACAAGGTAAAGCTGCAAGAGAACACAATTCCCTTTGCCAGTTGTAATGGAGGCATTAAACAGCAAGCCTGGAGTGTGCCGGGGTAGGATCTGAGCTGCCAAGAGAGCCAGTAAGTGGGAAATGATGATTTGGATCTTGGAGTGGGTGTAAACACAGCAGTCTGAGCAAATTTTATCAGTCACATTCATTTACTGTTGGCACGAGACCCGTTTGCTGGAACTACACGGGGGAAGCCCGGCTCTGCCAGGCTTCCAGAGGAGGATGGTCCTTCCAGAGCAGGCCAGTCCTTCCCTGTCCAGGGCTGGATTTACACTGGTTCGAGCTGTCACGGTTCTGGCCAGGCACACAGCACTCACGCGCTGTCCTGGTGCAGCAGGGAATGCTACTGGAAACCTGGGGCGGCCTGGCCTGCCCTCACCTTCTCCCACTTGTCTGCAAAACCAGGGAACTGGACAGCTGGAAATAGCCTGGTCTGCTCTCACCTCCTCCCATGTGCCACTACAGCCAGGGAACTGGAAATGCAGGAACACCCCTCCAAAGCCAACAGCTGTGTGATCTTCGCAGTGCTCTCCAGGGAACCTGGGGAAGCAGAGCAGCCCCCAGCGTTCAGTACTCAGGGGTCACACAGAGGGGTGGCACAGCCTTTCCTGGTGCTCCAGCATTCCCTTCAAGAACCAGGGGAATTTCATCCCTCCTGCAGCTGCACCAGAGCTGTTTGGCTCCAGTGGTCTCACGTTGCTCCATTACAAGAATTCCCAGGTGAAATGCAATAACAAAAGGGTCTGGGTAACAAAAGGGTCAGGGCTGAATGAGAGGCTGAACTTCATCGAGCTGTAAAGTACTCTGATGAAAACAAACCACCAAAGCAGATGGTATCTATCCCTTGCAGATCCTCCTGACCCTGTGCCCTCACACAAACTCACTGCAGGAACAACTGCCAGGGCTGGGAACGGCAGGTACTTACGACTGACAGGCAAAGGACATTCCAAAGATGGGGATGCAGCGGAAAATGCCCTCCCAGCGCATGTAACTCACTCGCTGCAGCCACTGCCCGCTGAAGAGCCCGTGATTGAAGGAGGACAACACAACCTGCAGCCAGGACAGACAGCAGGGGTGAGCAGCCAGCCCCAAACAGCTCCAGGGCAGCAGCAATGCCAGGCTGGGATAACAGGCAGCGTGTGACAGCTCTGCAGGGAGCAGCCGGAGCTGCCAGCACAGCCCCATCCCAATCCCCCAGCTCCACGTCCCACCCACACAGCTCCCAGGGCCACCAAGGATCCCAGAGAGTATTTCAAGGGATCTATGATATTCCCCCCTTGTCTGATGCCATCAGACATCACAGCACACACAGTTTCCACCGACACATTAACTGTGAGAATTATTGTTCAAAGCAGCCTCTTTTGCACTTTTTAAAATGTTTTTTAACATGTTTTTAAATCCAAACAGGAAGCACTGCTGGCCTTAGAGAATCCTGTTCAGCAGAGAGAGACAAAGGTCCTAAAACAGGATCCCACCTGCTGCTCCAGGGCCATTTAACACCACCAGCTCACCAAAGAGAAGGAAAAACTCTATGGAAAGAGGGAGGAGCCAAGGCCAGGGAGCTCCCTTGCCATGGACACAAAAACTGACAGGAGTTGGGTTGCACAGGAAGCAGAAGGTAAATATGTCTGAATGTCTGTTTATAATATCCTTGGATGGGGTTTCTAATCCCCAGAGATGTTTCAGTGCAGCCAGCTCTTGTGAATGTTGTGGTTTCTTAAAGGCACAGCTCCTGGGAGGCTCCACACCTCCCCGAGGAGGCAGCTCTGAGGTGTGACCCTGCACAGCCTACTAGAAAAGTTACATGGAAAGAATTCCCACATCTCCCTTTCCTTCCAGTCCTGAAATTTGGGTGAGACAGGGCTGGGGCTCCACGACAGAATCACAGGAGCATCTGGGAGGTGAAACTGATCACCAAAAACCAAGAGACAGTAGGAAAGCGGGATGCCCGGTGTCCATACCCACCACAAACATGAACACGCTGTAGAAGATGAGAGCCATGGCACTGAAGGACTGAATGGAGGCCATCATGTTCCTCTGGAGGCTCAGGGGAAGGACAATGCACAGGGAGACAGCGAAGAGCAGGACGATGCGGAACGGGCCCGACACCTGCAGAAGAGACCTGCGTCAACACCTGGAGCAGGGAGGACACCCAACACACCCCCCAGGCAGCAAATCCTGGAGTGGCTCATCTTTCCAGAGTGAAAGGCAACTTTAAACAGTGCAGTTCTGTGTCTGGAGGGGCTTGGAGACGCTGCAAGCTCGGCGCTCTCTGGGCTCTGTCTGTGCTGAGCTCAGACAGTCACTGGGTGCCACTGTTGCTCTGCAGTGTGTGACAGGTCCAAGCTGCAAGAATTTGGGGGGTGGCTGAGGGGGTTAAATGCTAATCCAGCACAAGTTATTTAGGTATTTTCATGCAATTAAATAAAACCTAAATTTACTTGGGGAGACGAGAAATTGAAAGTGTTGAAAACTCCAATCCAGAAAATTAATCAAAGCCTCACACTGGTATTTATTATAGCAGAACACTCTGGAATGCTTGGAAATATTTAATACCTAATTTGGCTGCAGCCTCAACACATCTTTTTTAACTTCACAGTCCCTTAATCTGAGCTTAGGAGCATCAGGCAACACAGATAACACTACCAAAAATCCTTTTGCTTCCCTGCACGGTCCTCGTGCCGGCTCCAAGGAGCACCTCTTGCCTCGGAGCATCCTGAGCCAGCAGCAGGCTCATCACACGGCTGAGGAGGCAGGAACACAGAGACTTCGGCCACAAAACCGGCCAGGGACAGGACAAAAATCCCTCCTGAACTACAGGGAGGAGAGCTCAGGCAGAGGAACTGCCTGTCACTACCCACCGGGGCAGAATTAAGGCAGGAAGAATTATCTCCCCTAGGAATCTGCTCCAGAATTAATAAGGGACCAAGTTAAAAGGAATTCCTTTGATGGAAATGCCATATTGGAGTTTTACACAGCTGATCGTTTGCCATATGCCTGAGCTTCCCAGACTTCCCAGAGCCGAGGCTCCGTGCATGAGGATCTCCCCTCGTGCATGAGGGGACCCCACAGAGCCCCCCTGGGACCCCAGGGGTGCTGAGCACCCCCCAGGGCAGGAGCTCTGCTGTAGCCAGGGGACACAGGGCTCAGTGCAAGGTCTGGGAGCACTGCAGGACTGATTTATTCACCTGGAATCCGAGCATCTGGGCAAAGAAGTTGGAGCCCAAATCGCCGATGACGACGTAGAAAGCGATGCAAGTGCCCAGCATCAGCCCAATCATGCTGCAAACACAAACAGGGACGGGTTAGGAGGGCCACACTCCCATCCTCAGCCTGGGGAAGAGCAGGACACCCCTTCTGCACTCCATGCCAATAAAACAGCCACCAGAGAACCTCCATCCACACCAAACACTCGGAGACGCAGCTCTGCCCACAACCCATGCAGGGGTTTAACTCCTGTTGGGAGCCATGGGAAAAAAAAAAAACAAGGAAAACGAATCTTGGAGATGACAAGAACTCCTTGAACTCCTGGAAAAATTCAAAAGAAATCAGCACGAGGCTCTCAGAGCCCCACACCCACAGCAGGACGCTGCCATGAGAGTCTCAATATCCAGTGGGCTCTCCACATAATGGACGACACTTTAATGAAAAGATTGTCCATGAACTGCTTCTCCTCCCACTCCTGGACCACTTTCCTTCCCAATTCCAATTATAGAACATCCCTGTGGCAATTACAGCCTCTGCTTGCATGGACAAGTAACATCTGAGGAATATTCTGTGTATTTTTAGTGCTAAGCAGAAGTTTGCAGCTGGGAGGAGTGAAGGAGCCAGCACCACTGCCGGCCCTGGGCTCAACATGCCTGGAAAAGAATCCCTGCTGGAAAAAGCAGGGCTGTGAGGATTGTGCCATCACCTGACATCTGCACTGGGGTCACGGGAGGAAGCAGCGATGGAGGCAGGATTCCCCCTCAAGGCATCTCACAGGGAAGGGAGGACAGAGGGCAGGAGCAGAGCAGATCCCGGGATCCAAAGAAGCAAACACTCCCTCCCGCTAACTCAACAGCAGGGATGTCACCCCTGGAAAGCTGCCACGAGTGACACGGCTGTGATTTCACAGCAGAGCAGGAGAGGAGCTCATCCCCGCCTTCTGTGCTCCCAGCGCCTGGGAAGTGCTGAAGGGATGGAGGTGACACCTGGGAGCTGTGCTCAGGGCATCTCACCCAGCCTCCTGTGGAATTCCAGGAGGCAGCACAGGAAGGAAGGACAGCACAGCAAGGCTCAGAAAGGTTTTCACCACAGGCACCCAAACTGTTCACGCTTTAAATCAGCAGCAGCTTTACCTTGTTTCCACCAACATTTTTCCTGCTTTTCCATAGGCATGAAACGCTGGCATGAAAGGGAAAAAAGAGTGGAAGTTAGTCAGAGAAAGGTCCAGAACAGGGCAAGATGTCAGCTCGCAATTAGACACCAACAGTGACACAGGGCAGTGCAGAAGGAACACACCACTGGTATTTTGGGGCTGTTTCCCTCACCCTCCCGCTTTCTTTTTCAGCCTTTCCCTTTGGAAACTGAAAACCACATAAGACAGGAGCTGGGATGAGGGAAAGCCAGCAAGCAGGTTCTTTTTTTTCTTGTTTAAAACCAGAAGTGGTGTGAAGCAGCAGCCACACATGGCAGCCATTAAAGGCAATGGGAGAGAAAATATTCCTGTACAAGACTGTGTGTGGCGAAAGTTAAAGTGGTACAGAATTCCAGTCCAAGTCCCCTTTTTATTTTTATCTTCCCCCTCGAACTGGGCTGCCCGACACGGCTGGCTGGGAGAGCTGAGCTGGTGCCCAGAATGTTCAATCCCATTCCCAGAATACCCAGTGCTCCCAACCCACACCACAGGGCTGCTGCCAAGGCTTTGCTTTCCCCCGCTTCAATCCTGGGGTTGGAGCAGAAAATGCTCAGTAGTCCTCAAATCACTGGGTTTTCTCTTAAAAAGACAATGCCAAGAAAAATTTACTTCTATTTTTAGCTCTTACTGGGCAGAACGGGAACGGGGAGCTCCGGTGCCAAACCCAGACCACAGTGCCCAAATCTGCCAGTGAGGTCCAGCATGAACCCACCACCCTGGAGTCCCCTCTGCCTTCCCTCAAGGCACAGCCCAACATTCCCAGCGCCTGCCAGAAAACAAACTCGAATCCTTTCTGGAAGCTTCTTCTACTATTTTAAATATTAGCTTCAACTCTTGATTTCCTTGGACGCTACTCGAGCTAAAAATTCAGGAAACGAGATGTTCTCCCACAGAATGAGCAAAAGGCACAGCAGGGACCCACAGCCCGGAGCAGGGATGTGGGGGAGCACCCAAAATAGCTGCTGGATCAGTGACAGGGCGGTGGGACAGCCGCCACCAGGCACTGTGCCCGGGCACGGGGAGCGGCCGCTCCGCTCCGGCCTCCTCTGGGAATTCACAACCATGAGGGAAAAGGCAACAGTTCTGGGGGGGTCAGGCCCACAGACGAAGGGTCTGGGAGGAGAAAGAGGAGCCAGCAAGAGGAAAACATCCCTCCTGGAGATGGGTCAGTAACAGGCTGAGCTCGGGGTGGGGGGGAATGGAGGAATGGTGCTGCCCATCCTCCCAGAGCACATTCCGGCCTCTGGATACGGACACAGCCCCGGGTGATGCTGGAACCAGCCCATCTCCCCAGCTGTTTGGAATTGATGCTCAATGAGAAAAACCCTCCAAGCATTGTGGGCAGGTGTCCCCACCTGGGGACAACAGAAAAATGGGATTCTTTATCTTCTCCAGAAGGTAAAGACCGTAAAATAAATGGTAGAGTCAAATCCTCGGAATGGGACCTTGGAATGCCCCCAAACTGGGCAGAGCTTGCTCAGTACCTGGAGAAGCCTTTCAAACCCAGTGTGGTTCCTGGGACAGCGCTTCAGCCCCTTGCCCTGCAGGGCTGAGCTGCCCCTCAGGAGCTGCCCAGCACATCCCAAGTGCCGCTGAAGGGGAGGGATTCTCTCCTCTCCTGGTTAAAACCCATCTGGGAACCGCCTCCCGCTTCCCTGCTCACCCACACATCTCCCTGCAGCCCTTCCCCTTCCCGCCGTGCTGACGAGCCAGCGCCAGCCCCGGCCTGGGACAGCCTTTGTGCCGGAGCCGCGGCTGCTGGAGCTCCTCCGGAAGGCTCTGCCCGCCTGCAGGGAATGTGCACAACTTTCCTCTGCGCCTCGGCGCTGCCAAAGCCTCCCAGGAGCGCCCGCAGATGTCCCCGGGCCCAGCCTGTGGGGACAAAGGGGTCTGTGTGGAGCTGCCCGACCTCGGAGCATTGGGATGCGGCGTGGGAGCGTGTGGCACCTCTCCCAGGGCACCGGGAGCGGGCATGGCGCTGCTGCCAGCCCCCCCTGCCAGGAGGAAGCTGGGAAGCATTACTGGCCCTCTCTGTATTGCAGCCCCTTGGCTCCCGGGCGGGCAGAGGATCCCTTCTTCCCGGGACACGCTCCAAGGTGGAGGGGACTCTCTGTCCTCCGGGAAGCAGCACACAAAGGCGTCTTGTGAGGGGCAGGGAGCAGCGGCACCGGCAGCTGGGCCGGGGGCTCCCCCTTCCCCCTGGCACCAAAACAACCTCCCAGACCACGGAGCTTCTCCGTCCTTTCCGTTCCTAGCAGAGACAAGCCGGCAGAAGCCGGGATGTGCTTCCTGGGAGCAGCACCTTGGATGCTCTGAGGGAGGAGCAAACCCATCTGTCAGCAGCTGGTGGGAGCCCTTGTGCCAGGGCAGCGCCAAGCAGCTCCCTCCTCCCAAAGAAAAGTAAGGCAGAACGAGGAAAAGGAGACTTTTCCTGCTGCCCCATATGCCAACGGCAAGGACTGGAACCCAAACACCTCCTCCTGCTCCCCAGGGCAGTCAGAATCCCAAGAGAGGCCACGAGCAGAGGCCAATTCCGGCGCCAGCGCTGAGCTCCGAGGTTTTGGCTCTGCCAAAACCCACCCAGGGATCTTCCAGATGTTTTTATTTTCTCAGCCCTTTGGAACCGCGCTCCGTTTCCTCTCTGCTGAGCCATAAAGGAGCTCCCAGCTCGGATCCTGGCAGCCCAGCTCCGTGCCAGGCTGGCAGAACCCGCTGTCCCGGCAGCGCTGGGCGGGGAACTCGTGCCCAGACCCATAATTAATTCATCCCAGCCCCACAATTCATCCCAGATGGCTCCCGGGAGCTGGGGTTTGGATCATCTCCTCCCCTGCCCCACGGAGCCAAAACAACTCAGCACCCATTAACAGGGCTGTGGGAGCAGGATCCAACCCCAGCACCGCCCCGGGGAGAGGCCGAGGCAGAGCAAGGCAAACTGGGAACTGCAGCAAGGAAACGTTTGTTGTTCCAACATGCAAACCGGGAGGCCAAGGAAGGCCCCGGTGCTGTCGGAAGAGCAGGAGGGCTGGGGAGCAGCCCCGGAGCTGGGGTCTCACCGAGGCCGGGGTAGGTCCTGCGCTTGCTGAGGTTGGCCGACTTCACCAGGAACATGCAGGACTGGTGAGTCATCCACGAGCAGAAGATCAGCAGCACGGCTCCCAGGAGGATCCCACACTGCAACGGAGCACAGCAGGAGACGGGGGGTCAGCCCCCCACCACCGCCCAGCCACCCTCCCTCAGCACCCTCGGCTTCCCCGCCGTGTTCCAGCCACGATTTTCCCTCTTTCAGGAAGTTCTGTGCCCCTCCTAGCAGCTCCACATCACTCTCTCCACGGCTCAAGGACGCGTGGAACACGCACCTGCTTCCCACAGCTCCCAGCTGCACCAGCGCAAGCCCCGAGCAGCGAACTGGGAGCAGATTGTGGGGCAGAATTCCCACCCTGGCTCACCCCTCCAGGGAGCACAGACAGAGCCCGAGGTGCCACCTCTGCTGCAAACTTACTTACCAGCGACCAGCTGGCACGGCGCTGGCCGCAGGCAGCCCCTGCCCCGCTGCCTTCCCCGCGAGCGGGGCTGGCACCCGCGGGCACCCAGCCGGTGCCTTGGCACAGCCCCGGCCGCCAGGGAGGGCTGCAGGGCCACAGCCGGGCTTGGGAAAGCCTCCGAGTTTTGTTTATCACATTTAACGATAATTGAACTTCTCCCTCCTCCTTACAAGACGGGCAGGAGCCATCAGCGAGACCACAGGGCAGGGGAAAAGCCAGAGTCTGGAGCAGAGGATTTGAGTTGGAGACGCCACGACTGGGAAAAAAGCCTGGCTCGGAACACGAGATGCCCGGTCTGGGTGCGAAGCCATTCCTTTGCTGACTTTCCTCTCCAGCCAGGGAACCACCCCCCAAATTCGGGCCACAATTTGGCCCGGCCGTGGGGGAGCTCGCAGGGGCCTTCGGCTGCCGAGGGCACGGACCGACACCCCCGGCCCAGCCCGGGGGACACCGGCAGGACCCCGCTCGGACACAGCGCCCGGCGGGCGGCCCCTCACCTGTCGGAAGCAGAAGGGCACGGTGAGCACGCTCACCCCCACGATGCTGTTCACCACGTTCATGATCAGGCCCCAGTTGGAACCCGCCGCCGCCGCCGCCGCCATGGCCCGCGGCGGAGGATCCCCGCGCCGGGGGACCCGGTTTGTGGCCGCTCCCCGAGCCCCACGGCCGGCTCGGAGCGCCCGGTGCCCCCGGTCCCCTTCAGCCGGCCGTGCCCGCCATGGCCCCACCGGGCACGCCCCGACCCGGCACCGGCCACAGCGGCACTTCCGGCTTCCGCCGCCGCCGCAGGAAGTGACGTGTCCGCGCGGCGGAGCGGGGACGCTCCTGCCGCCCCGGAGGCCTGGACTCGCTGGTGGTGGAGGCTGAAGCGGGGTCCCCATGGCGGGGGGCACCCCCGGAGAGCTGAGCACGGCCCGGGAGGTGCGGGGACGCACCAGGACACACGTCCATGCGGGGCCGTGTGTGGAAAGCACGGGGATGCTCGCGCGCCTGCCTTTTCTTGCCTGTGCGCATATACACGCGCGGCCACACATCTTGCGGCAGCGCTGGCAGCCGAGCGGGGGTCCCCGGCCCGACGGCGGCCTCCGAAAGGCCCCTCGGGGGCAGCCCATCACCCCCGGCATCCCCTCCCCCGTGCACCTCTGGGCACGCGTCCAGCTGTGCGCACACATCTGCTCCCCGCCCCCACCCGAGCCATCCCCAGCTCCGTACCCCCCACATCCCACGGGCTAAGGGAAAAAGAAGGGAAGACGTGGCGGGGCTCTGGAAGGGTGCCCCGAGGCCAGGCGTGGCGGCAGCTCCGAGTGGCACTCGCCAAGGGCACGTTCCCGTCGGAACGGAACGCGGCGCTCGTATAATTTGCAGCAATTGCGATGGGAAACCGCAGGAATTCGCTCTACAAAAGGTTTGCAGGGAGGTGAACAGGCGGCCTAATTCCCTCCAGGTGCGCCGTGGCATCGGTAGCTCCGGCCGCTTTTCCTGGCTCCTGTGCCGGGGCCGTGGCTGTGTCCGTGCTGGGAGGAAGGATCCCCTCGGGAATGTCACCCGTGATCAGGAAAAGGGCTCTGGTGGCTTCTCCGTGGCCGAGTGGGAGCCGGGGGCTTGGGAAATGTGCAGAGCCAGCCGGGAGTCGCTGTGACACAGGATGGGGACACCAGGGGAGCTGCCCCTGCTCTGCCACCCTCCCGTGCCACAGCCCCGGGGCTCGTCCGTGCCTCCGCAGGGATTGGGGCTCGCTGCAGCTCCTCAGGTACCATCAGCAGCTCTGAACATCCCAAATTCTGCCTGCAGCAGGAGCCGGGCTCCATCCCAGCAGCGCCAGGGCAGTTTCCCATCACACACCTGCCGAGAGCAAGGAGAATTCTCTGGAAAGCTCCAACCACTCTGTACAGCAGGGCACCACCAGGGACCCCGAGCCTGCTCTGCCGGCAGGGGACACTGGGAGCCGGCTAAGGGCCCTGAGGGGTTTGGGAGCCAGCGGCAGCGTTCCCACCGCAGGATCCACCGGGAATCCCAGGTGGCTCAGAGCCCTTCCCAGTCCTGCCCCATGGCCCAGATTCCTCCCGCCGGATCTGGAGCCACGGGGAACAACCGGCCCCGGAGGATGGCAGAGCCACAATGACTGTAATTAGAAATGGGGGCTCGGGGCTGGCTGAGCCCGCAGGGATCCTGCGCTGCTTTAGGGAAGTACAAATCGATCGGGATGTCCAGGGGCCGCTGCTGGGTCCGATGCTGCTCCGCAGGGATGTGCACACGTGTGCTGGCACACGCTGAGCTGAGCTGAGCCAGATTCCCAGCTCTCACGGGTGATGCTGTCCCAGGAAAACAGCTGGGTCCATCTCTGCTCCCACCCACCCACCTCACTCTTGTCCAGGAATTCACCTCAGTGGCAGCTCCGTGCCAGGGGGTTCCCATGAACCTCTCATGGCACCGGAATGCTCTTCCCTGGAGCCATGGGAGCATCCCTGCCCTCCCTTCTTGGGGGACACGGCACAGGGTCCACGGGGAATGGGGAGGAATGGGAACCCTCTCTCCAGACCTGGGGCAAGCCCACCCACACTCCACCCACCCCACTGGTTCCAGTGACAGATGCCTGGCAAATCTCTGGAACCACCCGGCAGGGATTGAAAAACATAAATTAAAACAAATTGCAGTTTTATATTGCAAATAAGGGCAGTTTGATGGGTTTTATTGTGGAACAACCATTAATGAAGTGCAGTTTCAGGCACCTTAATTGCTCAGGGACCAAAGTTCAGTCCGTATCTCCAGCACGGGCTGGGAGCCGCCGCGTGTCCCGCGAGGGCCTGGCAGGTTGGGAACGGGATCGGGAATGAATTTATGGGCACGATGAGGAGGATGGAGGCAAGGGGCCGAACCCATCCTGGGGGCTTAAAGCAGCTCGGGTCAAAGAGCACAGCCCGTGCTGGAGGGAGGCGAGAGCCCGTGGTGTCCCCGCCATGGTGTCACCCAGTGCCAGCCGTGGGGCCCCGCAGTGGGTACTCACCATGTGATAGATTTTGGGGTGGGGATCCCCAAGCATTTGGGACGCTGGTGCTGCCCCAGGGGCTGGGCAGGAGCGATGCAGAGCCGAGGCCGTGGGGGGCCCCGGGAAGCCCCCTTTGCCCCCCAGAACAAAGCACGCGTGGCTGTGCAAGGCACAGAGGGGCGTGCAGGTGGACACAGCACCGGGGGTACAACCACGGGGGATGCACGCGCAGCCACGCACACTCAGGACACGATCGCGCCCGCCCCACGCGAGCCCCGGCACCGTCACAGCCGCGCGTGGACACGCTCCCCACCTGCACGTACCCCCGCCTAGCACAGGCACCGAGCTGTACCGAGCCGTTCCGAGCCACACGGCGCCTTACCGGACCTTACCGAGCCGCACGGGTCCGGTGCGGTGCCCCCGCGCGCGCCCATTCATCACCCACCCGCGCCGTGGGAACGAGCCGCGCGCGCCGCGGGCGGGAAGCGCAGCCCCGCGCTGGCCCCGCCCCTCCCTGCGCGCATGAATGAGCGAGCCCCGCCCAGCTCCATATAAGGGCATCCGGCGCTGCGCTGCGGGCGGGGCTTGCCCGGGCCGCCCTGCCCTTTCGCCCCGCCAATCAGAGCGGCGCCCCGGGCCCCCCGCCGGGCTCCGGCCTTTGTTTGTGGAGGGCTGCGGGGCCAATGGGCGCGCGGGACGGGGGGCGCTGGGCCAATGGGAGCGCGGGACGGGGGGCGCTGGGCCAATGGGCGCGCGGGACGGGGGGCGCTGGGCCAATGGGCGCGCGGGACGGGGGGCGCTGGGCCAATGGGAGCGCGGGACGGGGGGCGCTGGGCCAATGGGCGCGCGGGGGGGGCGCGGGGCGGAGCGCGGGGCACGGCCCGGCCCGGCCACGTGCGCGCGGAGCCGCCTCCGCGGGGACCGGGCACAGCGAGGGGACCGGGGGGACCCCGGCGCGGCCGTGCGGGGCCCCGTGCCACCGGGCCGTGTCCCCAGCAATGCCAAGGACGCGTGTCTGTCCATACGCTATCAGTGCCGGATCCCGATGCCACCAACGGCTCGGCTCCTTCCGACCCCCGGGGGATCACGGTGGAGCGGCCCCAGCCCCGGCAGCTAACCTCGGGCACTGTCCGGGGTGTGTGTTGTGGGTCGGGGCGGTCCCTGACAGCCAGAGGTGGCAGCAGGGTTATTTTGGACTTGGCTGCCTGTGGCCCCACTCGCCCGTTATTGCCGGGACTGAAGTGGGGGGCATCGTCCTCGGGGCTCTGGGCAGCAAATCCCAACTGCTGCAGCCCCCATGCAGACGGAGCTGCACCACACAGGAAACCCCAGGGCTGGGACAGAGCCCAGTGTAGAGCTGTGCATTGGGACAGGGCTGTGCCCAGCACAGAGGGCACTGCACCGGGCAGGAGCCTCCCACGGGCTCCCGGAGAGGACCACCGGGAAATCCCATCCTGTGCCCGGCATGTGCCTGGGATGTGCTGTCCCCTCCTTGGCTGTGAGAAATTCCCAACCGGCCCCAGCGCCAGGCCAGCCCCATGCCCGTGCCATGGGCACACTCATGGCGAAGCCGGGCTGCTGCCAGCCCAGCGGCCGGAGGACGAGCTCTTTGCTGGAAAGGTGAAGGTCACGGTCGTTCTCTCCGTCACAGGCAGCTCCCAGCTCCATGTTTGTCCGTTCCCGTCCCTCCAGTGCTCCAGGACACCGCCACAGCGCAGCTCAGTGTCACACCGCCCATGGCGCTGACATTCCCGACCGGGAGCCGCGGCGGTGGCCGCTGATGGCCGGCCCAGGGGGTGCTGACTCCGCTCCGTTCGCTCCTCATCCCCCTCCCCGCGTCTCCCATCCCCAGCCCACAGCCCTGCCTCCATCCCCCATCCAGCCGGGCCTGCCTGCGGCGCTGCCAAACCACGGCAGCGCACCGAGCACCGGGGCAGGGACACAGCCCCGGTGTCGCCCGATGGCCGGGACAGCGGCCAGCCCGGCCGGGCCCCGCCGCGCTGTCCGGCAGGCGGGGAAGCACCGGTGCATCTCCCGGGGCCCGGGGAGAGAACAAAGGAGGGCAGCTGCAGCGGAGGGAGCGGCGCTGCCGGATGCGCTGCAGCGCGGATAATCCGCCCCGACACAGCCCCCGGAGCACCGGCAGCTCCGGCCGGGGGAGCGGCGGCTCGGCCCGAGGCGTGAGGGCTGTGCGGGGTGGGGAGGCGGCTCATCCCGGCTGCCCACGCCGCCCCATCCGGGATCCTCACGCCGTGGCCCCCGTTCCATCCCGCCCCGCGGCCGCGGCCGCGCTCACCCCGGCTAATGCCGCGCCATAAAGGAACCGACTTACATTAACGACTTTTGTCACCAAAGTCATTAACATAATAGGGCTTCCACATCAAAATTGAATATTAATGCTCCGCCGGCTGCGGAGGGAGGCGGATAATTGCTCTAATACATTTTCCAGTCGGATTTTCGCATCGCGGCAGCAATTGCATTAGCAAACCCGATTATTCCCACGGCCGGTACAATGGGATGGTTAATGGGAGTTAAGTTCCTGCCTTTTTCCTCGGACCCCCGAGCGGCTGCGGCTCCGTGCCCCCCACTGTCCCCACCCGCGGGGGGCGCGGGGCAGAGGTCCCCGAGCTGGGAGCGGAGGGGACAGCGCTGCGGAGCCACCTCGCCCCTCCGCGCCGGCAAACACGACCCTTGGACGCAGACGGCCTTGAGACGCGCCGGGAATGCCGTGGCCAGCTGGAAAAGCGCCTGTCCCCGGAGCCGTGCTGTGCCGTTCCGAGCCGTGGGGAGTCCTGGGATGAGCCGTGAAGGACAGCAGAGGGGACACACCAGCCCGAGGGTCGCACCACAGCAGTGCTGGGGACGCAGGGAGAGCCAGGGTTTGTTCCCAGCTCCTGCCCCAGGAGTGTCAGGGGACCCTCCAGCCTCCTTTCCTTTTCCGGGGGTTCAGCAGCTCCAGGGAGGATAAAGCTCAGGAAAACAGCTGAGGAGGGGGGAAACTGCCGGGGTTGCAGCCTCTTCACTGCACCCCCAAACATGTCCCCTGTACAGTGACAGGCCGTGCCCTCTGCCACCACACCCCGCCCTCGGGGTCCCCTCCTGCCCCCCCAAGGGGGACACCGTGCTCAGGGGGCTCTGTGGTGGCCCAGCCCCAGCTGAGGGGGGGACAGGCACCGTGAGAGCAGCAGCAGCAGTGGACAAAGGCAGCTGCAGGGCTGGGGGGTGGATGTGGGGGGATACTCATTAAATTGACTTTAATTGTGCTCATTTGGCCTCACTTCATTGATCAGCCTCACACAGCAGAGTTAACGCTACGGGACGAGGCGCTGCCCACGGTGGGGGGCTGCCCACTGGGTTCAGACACCCACAGCGGGGGTCGGGGGGCCGCCCAGAGGGAATGTACCCACAGGAGGGGCTCTGCCCACGGTGGGGGGTCTGCCCACAGGGATGCCAACTCATGAGGGACAGTCTGCCCAGGGAGGGGGTTTGCCCACAGCAGGGGCTTGCCCAGGTTTGATGTTTACCCATTGGGGATCTGCCAACTGTGCCCAGGGACACAGCCCTGGTGCTCCACAAGCCCTGGACTCAACCCCTTCCCACGCAGCACCAGGGGTTCCCCCGGCCCCTTCCCACTCCCGCCGGCGTCACTGCGGGAAGGAACAGCCCGAGAGCCGCTTTTTGTGAGGCTTTTTTGGTTCCCTTTTTCAGTCAGGAAGCTCCTGCCCAGCACTCCCAGACCACCGGTGGCTGCACACCGTGTACCCGCACACCGGGATCTGCACCGCGCTCCCGTTTGGCACCAATTCCACGCGCTGGGATAATCCATAACGGCCCTTTCCTGGCCTCTCCCACGTGCACAGGGACCCAAGGACAGCCATGGAGGAGGACGCAGAGGCTGGGTGCGCGGTGCCATCCCGTGTCCTTCCGTGTCCCTCGGCGTGTCCCCAAGCATGGCTCCGTGCTGCAGCCGCACGTTCCGCTGCACCAGCGCCTGTGCCGGGCTGTCCCCGCGGCGCGGCCGCCTGTTCCCGGCTGTCCTTGTCTGTCTGTCCCCACGCCGTGTCCGTGCGGCCCGGCGCACGCAGCTGTGTCCGTGCGGTGCCGGAGGGTCCCCGCGGCCCCCGGCCGCTCCCCGCTAACTCGATTGCCGTCCCGCGTAATGAATCGCCCGCCGTAATCTAATCGTGGTTACGAGCCATCGGGATTTATTTCAGCGTTTTCAATCAATTACACCCTTTTATTGTAAAAAAGGAAAAAAAAAAAAAATCCAAACACCGCAGTGCTCCGACAGGAATCCCGGTGGCAGCTGCTGCCAGGCCTCTGCTGCCGGTAGCTCCCGGTGCTGCTCCTGCTCCCGTTCCTACTGTGTGGGCCCTGGTACCGTTCAGGCTCCCCTCGCCCCGAGCAGCCCCCCAACATCCCCTCAGCTGGCTCTGGCCCCTCCCTGCATCGAGCACAGCCCCCCAACACTGCACAGCCCCACACATTGTTCTGCATGGTCCCCCAACACTGCAGAACCCCACACACTGCTCTGCATGGTCCCCCCACACTGCACAGCCCCACACATTTTTCTGCATGGCCCCCCGACACTGCACAGCCCCCCAACACTGCAGAACCCCACACATTGTTCTGCATGGTCCCCCAACACTGCACAGCCCCACACACTGCTCTGCATGGTCCCCCCACACTGCACAGCCCCACACATTGTTCTGCATGGTCCCCCCACATTGCACAGCCCCCCAACACTGCACACCCCCACACACTGCTCTGCACGGTCCCCCCACACTGCACAGCCCCCCAACACTGCAGAACCCCACACACTGCTCTGCATGGTCCCCCCACATTGCACAGCCCCCCCGACCATGCGCAACCCCCCAACATTTCACTGCACATCCCCCAGCACTTACACCCCCGCCACTCCATCCGCCCCACTGCAGCCCCCCACACTGCACACCCCCCCCACTGCAGCCCCCCCCACTGCAGCCCCCCACACTGCAGCCCCCCACACTGCAGCCCCCCCCACTGCAGCCCCCCCACACTGCACACCCCCCTTCTGCTCTGCGTGGCCCCCCACACTGCCCCCCGTCACACCGCACAGCCCCCGATAACCCCCCTTATCGCGCACTCCCTCCCACCGCACGACCCCCAACGCTTCACTCCCCGCCTCCAAGGCCCCCAGCCCCCGCAGCCGCCCTCCCCGGCAGGGCCCCGGCCGTCCCGGACCTGCGGCGGGCGCTGCCCGCGGCCCGTTCCCCTCACGCCGCTCTTTGATCCCGCTCGCTCCGGCCCGGGGCGCTCCGGGCTGTGCGCGGGGGGGGCCTCGAAACCGCCCCCGCCGCGCGTGTCCCCCCCCCCAACCCCCACCTCGAGGGGGCGCCTTGAAACCGCCCGCGGCTCCGGCCAATCAGCGCCTTGTTTACACTGCGTGATTGACAGCCCGCTGGCGCACCGCCAGCCAATCGCGGCGCGGGGGGGGCGCCCGCGCGCTGCGGCGGGGGGCGCGCAGCAACGCAATTCCCCCCACCCCTCCGCCCCGAGCGCGCACTGCGCCTGCGCGCCGCTCCCTCCTCCCCATTCATCCGCCGGGCTTGAATTAGGCGCCGCCGTTCCGCGCCGCTCGCCGCGCGCTGATTGGCGGGAGCGCTGGCGGGCCGCCAGCCAATCGGCAGCGGCGCTCTCTTGACGCGCGGCGCGCGCGCCGGAGGAAGAATGGAGCCGGGGGGGAGGCGGGGGGGGGGGATCAATGGCCGGCGGGGCGCGAGCGCCGCGCGGCGGCCAATCAGCGAGGGGGCGCGCGCGCGGGGCACGCGCTCATTAGCATGCGGGGCGCGCCCGCCCCGGCGGAGAGCGCGCGGCGGGAGCGGGAGGCGCGGCGGGGTCCCCCCACCCCCCCCCCCGCCTTTTCCCACCCCCCCCTTTCCCTCCCCCCCCCCCCCACCCCACCCCCCCCCCAACCACACACCCCCGGTTCCCTTTGCTGCAGGAGCAGCCGGTGCATGGGCAGTGCACGGGCACCGGCAGGAGCACGCTGCGCACCCCCGCCACGGGACCGCACTCGCCCCGCGCGCGGAACGCCCCTCCGGTAAGTAACTGCGATCCGCGGGTGGGTTTTTTTGTTGTTGTTGTTGTTGTTGTTGTTTGGGGGTTATTTTAATTTCGGGCGCTCCGGGGTTATTGTTTTTGTTGGGTTTTTTTTGTTTTGTTTTTGTTGTTTTTTTTTTTTTTTACGCCTTAACAATTTTTTTGGCGTTATTTGTTTTGGTTTTTGGGCGTTAATTTTTTTTCTAAATTGCGTTTTAAGCATTATTTTTATTTGTGTTTTGGGCATTATGTTTTTTATTTCTTTGCCTACTTGGACTTATTGCGTTTTAAATTTTTGCGGCGCTAATTATTTTGCAATTTTTTCCATTTATTTTTTGCAGATTTCCTTTTTTTTTTTTTTTTTTGCCTTTTTACCTTATTATTTATCTTTTCGCTTTATTTTTTGCATCTAAATATTTCTTTGCATCTTTCCGGCATCCAAATATTTTCTACGTTCATCTTTTTCCTACAAAAATATTTTTTCTCTTCATCTTTTTTCCCCCAAAATATTTTTTCCCGGTATCTCTTTCCACCAAAATATTTTCCCCTTCATCTTTTCCCATTAAAACATATTTTCCCTTTCATCCCTATATATTAAAACATTTTCCCCTTAAAATCCGTCTCTTCAAAACGCTTCGTCTTAAAATTTTGTTCATTAAAATTTTGTGCGTGAAAACATTTGTTCATTAAATCATTTACTCATCAAACGCTGCTTCACTAAACCGTTTGCGCCTTCAAACATTTTCGTATCGAGCCCTTTTTGCCTTCAATTTTTTGCTTTAAATATTTTCCCTTTCAATAATTTCCCATTAATTTTTTCGCTTTACATTTGTTTTTGTTTTTTTTTTTTTTTTTAATCTCAAATTAATAAAAAAAAAAAAAAGGCAAAACATCCTTTTTCGCATATTTTCCTCAGCTTTATTTAAAGGAAATACACATGTTTTGTTCCCGGCCCGTGTTTCTTCCCCCGGGGCTCGCCCCGGCGCTCCCCCCCGGTCCCCGCGGTCCCGGCCGGGCCCCCCGCGCCCCCCGGCCGTGCTCGCCGCCCCGCTCCCCTTTGTTCGCCGCCGCCCGGCCCGTGCCCGGCTCCCCCCGCCGGATCGGGCCCCCCGGCCCCGGCGCTGCCAGAACAATGACCCGGCGGGCGGGAGCCGCGGCCGGGCACCGGCAGAGACCGGGAACCGCGGCCGGGAGACCGGGGAAATACCGGGAAACAGGGGCAGGGCGCCGGGGACGGACCGGGGAACCGGGGAGAGGAGGGTCGGGACAGCGGGTAATATCGGGGAAGCGGGGCCCGGGGAACCGGGCTGGAGGGAAGACGGGGAAACACCGAGGAACCGGGGCTGGGGAAGGAAGGAAACCGGGGAACCGCGGCGAGGGAGGCGCCGAGCAGCGGGGAGACAACGGGAAGCGGGGAAGTCGAGGGCGAGCGGGGCCGAGCCCCAGGGAGATACGGTCGGTGAACCGGAGAGATAAAAGAACCGAGCGCCGGGAAACCGGAACCCGAGCAGCGGCCAGAAAGGGTCGGAGCAGCGGGAACCGGGCCCGGGCTCCGGGCAACCGGGATGGGAACCGGGAGCACTGGATAGAGGGGGAGCTGCGCTCCGGGAGCACCGGGAACATGGAGTGAGGGGGGGGTGCGCTGAGGAAACTGGGGATCATGAACTGGGAGTACTGGGAAAAGGGGGGGCCGTGCTCCGGGGACGGCAGCGAGCGGGCACCGTGCGCCGGTGGTACCAGGGAACGCGGGGCCCTGCGAACCGCGGAGAAAGGGGGCTGTGTTTTCCCGCGGGAAACGGGGAGCGGAGCGCTGGGGCGCGGGGGCTCTGGGGTGCAGCGATGGCCGTACCCCTACCCTGGCTGTGCTCTCACTCTCTGCTTTCTCTCCCCGTGCCAGGAGCGGAGGATGAACCGACAGCCCCGGTGCGGAGCGCGGCACGACGCCCGCCGAGCCGGCCCGGCGCGGCGCTGAGCATCGCCCACGAGCCGTGTCGGGGTCCCGCCGAGCCCCCCGCGGGTGGGTGCCCCCGGCATGGACGGCCGTGACTTCGCGCCCCCGCCGCGGCTGCTGTCGGAGCGGGGCAGCCTGGGCCACCGGCACGGCACGGGGCGCGTGGCGGGGTCGGCGCACGGGGCCGTGCAGCCCCCCGGACACTTCCAGCCCACCAAGTACTTCCCGGCGCCCATCTCCATGGCCACGCACACAGGTCAGAGGGGTCGGGGCGCCCGCGGTGTGGGGGGCCGGGAAGGGCTGGCAGGCTCGGCACGGCCCCGGGAGCTCGGCACGGCCCCGGGAGCCCGGCCTCCCTTTGTGCCGACCTCGCTGTCACCGCGCCCGGTGGTTTTGGGGTGAGGGCTCACGCACACGGGGGACATGCCCCCACCCAGCCGCTCCGCCGGCGCGGGAGGAGCGTGACCCTGGGCCGCGCCGGCGAGATCCCGGAGCCGGGACAAGGAGGCGCGTTCGGGGCGAACAACGAGGCCGTTATGCGCGGGGCCGTGGGGCGGCGGTGGAAGGTCACCGAGCCCGGGCTCGATATTCGGCGCCGAAGTGTCAGGGTGCGAAGGGGTTCGCGGTGCGTGTTCGCCGCGGCAGCTGCCGGAGCTGGACAAAGCGCGGCACACGGTCGAGCTCCGCACGGCCAACCAGCACCGGCGCGGGGTCACCGGATCCGGCATCCGCGGCGAGCTGCCCGCGCGGCTTTGTCTGCGGCATGTGCTCGGCTGCGGCCGGGCAGGGCTGAACCGGGGCGCACAGCGCCTGTACCGGGCTTCGCTGCACGGGGGCTCTGAGGGCGCAGCCGGCGGGGAGCCCCCTGCGCTGCCGAGCTCCGGGACGGAGCCCGAGCGGGAGCCGTGTGCCGGCTCGGCGCGGCGCAGCGCCGGGCCCCCCGCTTCCCGCCGGCGCAGGCGGTTGTCTGGCCGCGGCACGGCGGCAGCGCCGGTTATTGTCGCCGCCTTGATGAGCTGTGAATACTAATAAAATTATATCTGCTTTAATGGGATTACAATTAGTGCGTGGATTAGGGCGGGGGGCACGGCCGGGCCGGCGCGGGGGGGTGGCAGCCGTGGGGGTTCTTGGAAGGAGGTGGAAAGCGGGGGGCACCGGGGGGTGCCGGGGAGGCGGCGCCGGATCGGGCCCGCGGCCGGGGCGGTTTCGCTTTGTGCCGGCGGCCCTGCTGCCGGGACCACCGCCGGGCTCGGGGGGCCACCCTGGCTTCCCCCAGCTTTGTTGGGTGAGGAGTGCGGATGGGGGCTTGGAGCCCGGCCCCGGGGTGAGGGTTCGGCTGCTCTCTGGCTCGCGGTGACCGTAGGGGGGATCCCGGCGGGCCGCCAGCGCCGGGGTGCTGCTGGCTTCCCTCCGGCTTCCCGCGTCCCCGTGCAGGACCCTCACACCCGCTGGGGCCTGGGCGACACATGGGAGCCCGAATGCACCGGAGGTTGTTAAAATAACATGGATCCGGCTAAAAATACCCCGGCAGAAACGCGCCGAAAAAAAACATTAAAAAAAAAAAAAAAAAAAGCCAGAGGAGGAAAAAAAAAAAAGCAAAAAAAAAAAAAAAAAAAAAAAAAACAGAGAAGCCAAACCCAACAACAGAACGAGCTAAAAATATTCCGGCTTTGGCAGGGCCGGCGCAGCCGGAGCGCTTCCCAGCGAGCTGCGCTCTGAGGCTCCGCGCGGCCGGAACGCTGCTGGGGCGGATAAACCGGATAATTTAGTGACCGGCGCGGTGCGGCGGGAGGGGGGTCCCCATCCCCAGCACCCCGCGTCCTCCCGGCATGGCCCGGCCGCGCTGCCGGCAGCCGTGGTAGTATGGCGCGGTAATTAACGCCGATGATTGATAATTACCCCACCCAGCGCACGGAGCCAGCCCGCGGTTGGCCGTGGCGGGGCGATGCCGGTGCGGCACGCGGCACCCGGGGGGCACGGCGGGGCCGGGGGGGCTCCGGCCGCGCTCCCCCAAATGGCTCCCGGCGTGGGGCCGGACTACACCTCCCAGGAGCCTTTGCCGGGCCCGGCGGCCGCCCTGGGAACGGGAGATAAAACTGTTTTCCTTGATTTTATTAAAGCCGTACCTCAGGGCCGCGCGTTCGTGGAACCGAACGCTCCGGCTGGCGTCGGGTTTGGCACCGGCACCGCCCGGGGACGGGGGGGTGGAGACCCCCGGAGCCACCAGAGCCCACCCAGGCGGGGTGCAGCCCCTGCACGCCAATTGTAGGGGGTCCCACTGGCACGGCACACCCCGTGCTGAGCAGGGCCGGGGGTCCCGCTGCCTCCGCCACAAACAGAGGGTGGGAAACTCTGGCAGAGGCCTGTCCGAGCCACGCTGGGGCCTGGCCGCAATTTTTGCCTTTTGGATGTTTTTGTGGACTAGTGGAGAGTTGTGGCTGTGTCGGACTGTATGTCACTGTGCCCGAGCCCTCGGCCAGGAGCAGGGTGGCCGTGCCGGTGTGTGGCTTGACCCTTGGGGTGTGCGTGTGTGCGTCCCGGTGTGCGTCCCGGTGTGCGTCCTGGTGTGCGTCCCAGCGCTGCCCTGCAGCCTGGCAGTGGCAGTGTTGGTGTTCATCCTGGCGCTGGCACACAGCCTGGCCATGACAGTGCAGGTCCCGGTGCATCCCAGGGTGCATCCCAGCGGCTGGATGTGCTCCCACACCTGTCCCCTCCCTAGATCGCACCGCAGGCTGGGTGCTGTGCGCTTCCTGGCACGGCTTTGAGGGGGGATTTGGGTGGTGATGGTGGGAGGCATGTGGGGACGGTGCCCCTGGCTGGATGGTGACACAGGGCCAGGTGCCAGCGCTGCAGCCTCTCCGCTCTGCATGGCTGCTTCCCTGGAGACGGGATCTGACGAGGGGCTGGGGGCCACGGCGCAGCTCCAGCGCAGCTCTGGCGCAGGGGCTCCCCGCTCCCCCCAACCCCCCGTGCGGCACATTGCCAAAGTAAGTGTCAAAGTTAAACCAGATCTGGAGATTAACTGGGCTGCTCCTTGGTAGCCACAAGACGCCGGGGGCCGAGCATGGCCAGTGGGAGCAGTGGGATGTGCAGGAGCCCGGATCCCACGGAATTCCCCCGGCTCTAGCAGAGTCATCCCCGAGTGCTTCCACTGTTCCTTAGTCATGAGCTGGATCCAGGCAGAGATGTTGCCACGTGCCAGGCCTTGGTGGACGGGCAGCTGCCACCAGCCCCTGGCACTGCCTGGGGAACAATGTGGGGTGGATGGGCTCCATGGAGAATTTTGGGGCCACTCTGGATGTCCCTGGCTCCTTGGGACTCCCAGCTCTGCCTGTGCCCTGACTGCCCCGCAGCATCACCCCAGGGCAGGCTCTGACCCTGCCTCGTGCTGGGGTCCCCCAGCCCTGGGGGAAGCGGGGTTAGACGAGTCCTCCCCCCACCAGGATCCGCATGTGTGACGTTCACAGGAACTGCACAGGGCGCCCATGGAGCCAAATTCTGGAGGGTTCCTGGGAAGGGTCCATGTGCATGGCATCCATGTGACATCAGGAGTGGGGTGGGACAGCAGGATCCCCGGGACTGGACACCCCCTGGCTTCCCTGTGCTCCAGCAATGGTCTTCCAAGGCACATGTGTGTCAGGTTGTGCCCTGGGTGTGCAAATCGTGCTCTGAGTGTGAAAGTCATGCGTGCAGGGAGCGTGCACTGAGTGCACGTGTGTGCCAGCTGTGCCAGCAGTGTTTCCCAGCTGTGCCAGGACTGTCCACCACCCTCGTCAGCCCATTGCACATGTGGCCTCAGTGAGTGTGCAAGCACTGAGTGTGCAGTGGCTGTGGCCAGCACAGCTGCCAGTGGCATTCCAGAGGGGATAACCCATCACACAACGCTGGGATCACCCTCCTGGCCCCTCGGGCACGTTCGGCAGCATTTCACCATTGCAGCGTTCATTTAGTGCCGTAACAATATGGATTCAGTTGGAATTACAGCACCGAGGGAGCCAGAGCCTGTTTATTCCCTGTTTGCCAAATTTTTAAAGGGGCTGTGTGGGTTGTGAAGCATGTGGGGGGCTGCCCACCATCCCCTGCCCAGTTGCGGGGAGCCTGGGTTGCCCCTGCCAGGGTCCCTGCCAGCTCCCGGCCCTCCGCCCGCGGCCTCAGCTCCATTAGGAATGTTCCAGCCCCAAAATAGCCGAGGGAGAAACCCAACCCTGCGCACGTCCCCCCCGCCACCGCCGCGGTCCTGGGTCTGTCACCGCCTTGGGGATCCCAGAGCAGCCGTGGGCTGAACCCTCCCAGGACCACGGCCCCCTCTCCATATGCTGGCCCTGAAACTTTCTGCCTTCCCAACACATTCCCATCTGCGCTGCACTTGGAGAGGGGGCGAGGAGCAGCTGGAGGGAAGGGAGCACCTCTTGTTGCCCCCTCCTGAGTCTCCCCAATGCCCCCCGCCCCTCTCAGCGCTGTCAGTGTGGCCGTGCTGAGACCTGGCACACTTGTCACACGTCTGACCCTCTGCGGATTCAGAGCCAAAGGAAATTTCGTGCCGGAGCCGGGAGCGATGCCGGCGGGGCTGAGTCACGGCACCGGCCTCGGGGAGCCCAGCCAGGGAGTTCCCAGGGTGACGCTGCCGGGGGGCGGTGGGGGGGCCAGGCTGGGACCCCGCAGCCCATCTGTCCCGTGCTGGCAGCGCGCCCCACGGTGCTGTGCCCGTCCTGTCGCGGGGAGGAGCCACCGGCGCTGCCGGCTCATCGGTGACACGAGTTGTGCCCGGTCTCAGGGACCGGCAGCATGGGCTGCTCTGGCTTATCAGTGACACGAGTTGTGTCCCTGTCCTGTGCTCGCCACCACCATGGCTGGAGGGGCAGAACCAGGGGGCCGCTCCCTGCCCCTGCTCAGTGCTGAGCGTGGCAGAGCGTGAGCGTGCAGGGGGCTGCGGCGAGTAGGAATGTGGGATTGGCAGTGCTGGCCGTGGGGCCAGCGCACGCCGGGGGACCCGTGAGTCAGCGGGTGGGCGGTGGGGAGCGGCGGCCCCACAGTCCTCCCGGGACACCCCGGCCCCGCCGCCATTGGGGTGGGGTGAGGGGTTATTTTTTTCCAGCCCGTTTCTCAGCTTCCAGAAAAGTTTCGTTCTGGAAACCTCGGCCTCCCGCCCGGCACAACTGCCCGGCACGCTGCCGGCTCCACGCCCGCACAGGGTCTCCCAGCACGGCCGGGGCTGTGGTGCACAGGGAGGGTCTGCGCGGGCAGCACCAGGCAGGGATCCCCCGGGACACGTTGGCACAGCGGGATGTGCCCACCCATCCCGGTGCGTGTCCGGTTCCCAGGGCTGTGGGTGGGATGTGGCCGTGCCCCCGGCCCACGCGGCCCTGCCCGGCTTGGCCTCGCCACGGAGGAAGGAGCGAAGCTGCCTGAAACCACATCCCGACACTCATCCCAGAGGCATCCCGGTGGGATTAGCCGGGGAGCGTGGGCCGGCTTAGAGAGCAAAGCATCGCTTCCTGCCCCGGCCGGGCGGGCAGCCAGCCCGCGCTCCACGCCACGCCACGCGTGCCGAGCTGTGCTGAGCCGTGCCGAGCCGTGCCACGGCCGCTCTGGCACACACAGACGTGGGGAGCGGGCCCACACAGTGAGGGGCAGCTGCTCCCCCATCCCAGCTCCCCCATCCTGGCTCCCCCCCATCCTCGCTCCCCCCATTCCCACTCCCCCGCCCGGCCGCTGGCCACCAGCTCCGAAGTTTCCACCATGATCTCACGGCTTGGCCGGGACGGGAGCGGGATGGGGAGTGCCGGCCACGGGCCTCCCCAAGGGTGCTGGGGGCCCCCCCGGGCTGCGGGGGAGGCAGCAGGGTCAGGCCAGGGCTGTCCCCCCTCCTTGCGCTCGCACACATGTGCACACACACACACACACCACACACGTGCACCCACGTGGCCCGGCACAGCCCATGTCCCTGGAGCTTGGGATTGTCCCAGCACTGGGAGCAGCCGGTGTCCCCTGGGGGGGAGCAGCAGTGTGGGGAGCCACACGCGTGTGCAGAGCCTCCCACGTGCTGGCACGCCTGTGTGAGTGCTCAGGGCACGCACAGGGCAGGGCTCTGGTGCCCCTTGCACGGCTCTGCTGTGCCTTACACACTCTGGGGCACGTCTGAGCCCCGTGGGGCTGGGGGTGTCAGGGACAGGAGTGCATGAGGGGTGTGACCGCACAGGGGACGTGGAGGCTCACAGGGGACGTGCGCAGGCAGCGTGTGCACGAGGGACAGGGTGACATGAGGGACATGGTAACGCGAGGGCTGTGAGCACAAGGGACGTGTGTGCGCAGGGGCTGGGTGTGCACAAGGGACACAGGCCCACGAGGGACACGTGTGGCGCGAGGGCTGGGTGTGCCTAGGGGATGCACCGGTGCAGTGTGGGCTGCGCAGCCCCGTGGCAGCTGTGCACTCACGTGTGTGCACAGGGGAGTGTGGTGTGCTGGGTCATGCGAGCAGGGCCTGCACAGCCCCCCCTGACTGCCCTCAGCCCTCCCAGACTGTTGTCAGCACCCCTGACTGTGCCCTCTCCCTTCCCTGCAGCCGGCAGCAGCCTGATGGGGAGTGCCCCCCCGTCCTCCTTCATGGGGGGCTTCCTGAGTGGCAGCCTGGGCTCGGGGGCGCCCAGCCACCCCGCTGGCCCCGCCGCCTCCCCCCCAGAACCGGCCTTCTGCGGGCCCCACTCCGGCACCTCCCAGATCTGGTTCTCCCACTCCCACGAAGGTGAGTGGGCACTGGGGTGGGGATGGCTGTGGGTCCGGGGTGGCTGAAGGCAGTCATGGTTCTGCCCAGTGGCAGTGGTCACATTCTACCAGTGCCCATGTGTATGAGATCCAGACCTCCTGGGTCGGCGGCTTCTGGGTGGTGGGGGTGGGTTTGGCCACTGTCGCGCCCCAAAACACCCTGGGCATCCACAGGGAGCGAGCTTAGACCCTGCAGTTGGGGTTAGGGGGGGCAGAGAGGCTCGTGCAGGGCTGCAGAGCTCCAGCTGAGGCCGGGCTGCCTCGTGTCACTGGTGATGATGAACCCAGACAGGGGCGCGTTGGGGCAGGTGGCAGTGTGGGGACCCCGGGGGCAGCCCTGGTTAAACCAGGTCCCTGTGCCCCCCATGCGCTGGCGTCTCCGTCCCACCGGAGGAGCGGGAGCGGGGCGGCGGTGCTGGCGCGGGGCCCTGGCAGCCTGCCCGGCTGGTAGTTTGACCGGCTGCCAGCTGGCTCCCGGCGTTCCGGGGGGGCACGGGGGGGACGGGGACGGGCAGCGCACGCGGCTGACGGACAGCCCGCCCGAGCCGTGCCGAGCCGAGCCAAGCACGGCCACTGCTGACACGCGGCTGGGGGAGTCTCAACCCCCACCCCTCCCCGGTTCCCAGAGGGTGGGAGGGGTCCCAACCTGGAGGGGATCACGGGCTCTGCAGAGAGCTCCCAGCCAGAGCCGTGCAGGTTGGGATGCCGGGGCCGGGTGCCACCCCAGCCCCGCTGACTCTATGTCCCCAGCCCCGGGATACCCCCGCTTCTCCGGGAGCTTGGCCTCCACCTTCCTGCCCATGGGCCACCTGGACCACCACAGCAATGGCAACGTGCTCTATGGCCAGCACCGTTTCTACGAGAGCCAGAAAGGCAGGTACCGGGGCCACCAAGGACCCCCATGGGGGCGTATGTCCCCAGCCTGGCAGGGGTGGGGGCCTTGGTGCTGGAGTAGGTGGTACTGGGGCAGCAGGTGTGGGGTGGGTGCCAGTCCCAGCCCTGCTCCTGCTTTTCACGGGGTTCTGATGGGTGCTAAGGGGCCCGTTGTTTGAGTGGGACATGGACCTAACGAGCCCAACCCTTCATCCCAGTCCTCCCCTCATTGGCACGGCCACCATTTAGGTGGGGGATGCGCGGGGGTCTCACCCATTGCCCTCCCCTCCAGATAACTTCTACCTGCGGAACCTTCCGGCGCAGCCCCCCCTGCTCCCCGCCAGCCACGGCTTCCCCGGCATCGCCCGCGCCGCCCCCGGGCCCCCCGCCGGCTCCTGCAGCCGGGAGCGGGACGCCGGCCCCCTCCCCAAGACCCCCAAGGACTACGAGCGCTTCCTGGCGGGCAAGGAGAAGGGAGGCAAGGGGGACCCCAAGGAGCGGCTGCCCGAGGAGGACCCCAAGGAGCGGCACAAGGCGGTGCTGCCGGTGCCGCCCGAGGGGCACTGCAAGGAGGGGATGCCGCCGCGGGGGTCCAGTGAGGGACGCCCCAAACCCCTGGCCTCATGCCTGCTGGGGGCCAAGGGGCTGGACGGGGACGGTGCCCGCGCCGCGCTGCCCAGCTGTGCCGGGAGCGCCCTGCCCCGCGCCGCCCGCTGCGCCCCCAAGGAGCGGGAGCCGGGGGTCCCCGAGGCCCCCCAGCCCTACGGCGAGGCGGTGGAGCGGAGGCAGATGCTGCACCACGCCGTGTCCTACGCCGTGCCCGCCGCCGGCTCCTTCCCCTGCCTCCCGCTCCACGCCGGCCCCGAGGTGCTGTGCCCACTGCCCGAGCCCCCCGCCCGCGAGCTGAAGCTCAGCGGGGCTACGTTGGTTCCCTCCGTGGGGCCCCCGACGGACAAGAGCCGCTCCTTCCAGGCAGAATCCGGTGGGATGGAGCGCGGGGATGGCAAGGAGCGGCACACCGAGGTGGGCACCGAGCCCTACGGTGCCCCCTTCCACCACCCGCTGAAGGCCGAGGGGCCGGCGGAGCGGCGGCTGGACTGGGGGACTCCAGGCACCCGGCTGAAGGGGCTGGAGTACCTGGGGGGCGGCGCAGCCGAAGGACCCCCGTTCTCCGGCCGGTGCCCCGCGCCCAAGGCAGGTCTAGAGAAGGGCTACTTTGAGGTGCCGCCCGCCCCCGACTGCTCCCGCGCCCCCCGGCCCGACCCTCTGGGCGTCCGCGTCGGCCCCTCCTGCTGCACTTTAGAGAAGGGCCCCCCCAAGGAGCCCCCGGCCCAGAAGGTGGCTCGGATCCGGCACCAGCAGCACCCCGAGGCGGAGGCGGCCGAGGGCAAGCGCAAGCCCCTGGAGTTGGGTGGCCTGGGCTACGGCGGGCACCCCCTGCCCCCCTGGGGGGTGCAGGGCCAGGGGCCTCCCCTGGCTGTGGCTGAGGAGCGGAAGGGGGGGCCCTACCTGGACCCCTTTGGTGCGGGGCTGGTGCGGGCACAGGAGGTGCCCAACGCCCCCGACGAGGTGTCGGCCATGAAGAACCTGCTCAAGTACAGCAACGGGGCACTGCTGGGGGGCCAGAAGGGCCCCCCCTTCGTGGGGCTGGGTGGTGCCAAGGGCAGCTGCGCCCACCAGGATGCCAAATTCCCATCGGGAAAGGGTCAGCCGGAGCTGGAGCGGCCGGACTGCGCCCGCGGCCGGGAGCACGAGGCGCTGGGCCCCGGCGGCACCGAGGGCGAGGTGCGGCAGCCGCCCGTGGGCATCGCGGTGGCCGTGGCGCGGCAGAAGGACACGCTGGGCCGCCACGAACCCTACGGCACCGGCGGCGCCGGCGGCAGCGGGCGGCAGCGGGCGGCAGCCGGAGTCAAAGGTGAGGGCTGGGGAGGGGGCCGGGGTGGTGGCGGGCTGGCGGTGCCACGCTGATGCCACCGTGGTGTCCCCGTGGCAGCAGGCACCGCGCGCCCCGTGCACCTGATGGAGCTGGAGGCGGAGGAGGAGCGGGGCCGGCTGTGCGAGGAGCGCCTGGGGCTGCCCGGGAGGGACATCCTGCTCCAGTGAGTGACGGGGGCCAGGGGTGCTGCTCGGCGACGGGGGGAGCCCGGGTGTGAGGGCTGGAAAATGTGCTGTGTGTGCTTTTTGGGGTGCAGGGATGGAAGATGGGGGTCCCTGGAGGTGCTGCTGCGGGGTGCAGGGGAGGGTGATGCCAGTGCTGCCCCCACACTCTGTGTGTCCCCTTTTCCCGCAGGGACAACAAGGACCTGGTGGAGTTTGCCCGGATGCACCCATCGGGGGGGTGTCCCGGGGAGCTGACCCCCCACCTGATGATGACGGGGGGCTCGTCGCTGCCGGCGGGGCAGCTCGGGGGGGACCCCGCCGCCCACACCCACCCTGCCCACACGCACTGGCTGCCCCGCACCCGCAGCCCCTCCATCTGGATGGGGGGACACTCCTACGGTCGGTGCTGGCTTCGGGGGAAGTTGGGTGGGTGCTGAACCCCAGCAGTGGGGTGCTGACAGACCCCTCCCGTCCCCACAGGCATCGGGCACCCTGCTCTGCACCAGAACTTGCCCCCTGCCTTCCCTGCCTCCATGCCCAGCGCCATGCAGCCCGTGTTCCCCCTCGCCCAGGACACCCCTGCCCAGCTTGTCATCCTCCCCACGGAGCCCCCCACCCACGGCACCCCCCACACGCTGGGTGAGCCCGAGACCCCACCATGTGCTGGCAAGGGAGGTCCTGGAGGCTGGGGGGAGATTGAGAGAGAGAAGAGGGGGTCCTTGGGGATGCAGGGTGGGAGATGGGGGGTCTCAGTGGGTACTTTTGGGGGTTCATGGCTAATGGGGTCCATAGGGGTACTTTTGGGTGTGCAGGGGAGGGGTATGTGCTCCTTGCAGGAGCTTTTGGGGTTCAGGGGTGGGAGATGGAGGTCTCTAGGGGTGCTGCCAGGGTCGCAGGACTGGGGTGAGGCGCTGCTGGGGTCTGTGGGTTGATCCTGAAGAGGGTCTCCAATTGACCCCCCTCTGCTGGCAGCTGACGTGATGGACCAGGCATCGCTGTGGCCCCCCATGTACCCGGGCCGGGGTCCCAGTGCCCACCTGCAGCACACGGGGCAGCTCCCTGTGTACCCACGGTCGCAGTTCCTGCGGCAGCAGGAGCTCTATGCCCTGCAGCAGCAGCAGCAGCAGCAGCAGCAACAGCAGCGGGCGGCCCAGGCCCTCGAGATCCAGCGCCAGGTGCACGGCCAGGTGCCAGGGGGCTGGGGATGGGATGGGATGGGATGGGATGGGATGGGATGGGATGGGATAGGATGGGATGTGGGGCTGGCTGGAGGCTGCAGGGTGGGATAGAGGTTGGGGTGGAGGGTGGATTATGGGACTGGCATGGCAGATGTGGGGAAGGACTGAGGGCGTGGGGGACAGGTAGTGGGGCAGGGACTGGACCATGGAGCTGGATGGGGAAGTGGGATGCAGGGCTGAGATGTGGGGCAGGATGTGACACGTGTCACCTCGTTGTACCCCGCAGCGGAAGCTGGAGGAGCAGCCCCTGGAGCTGGAGGAGAGGGGTCCCGAGAAGCCCCTCAAACCCTCCCACAAAGCAGTTGCCTTAAACCCCCCGGCCAAGGGCCTGACCTCGGCGGCCCCCGCGCCCCCCAAGCTGTCCCCGTGCTGCCACTCGCCGGCCCTGCGGCACCCGGCCAAGTGCCCCGTGACGCTGCCCACGGCCCCCTGCACTTTACCCGCCTGCCCCGCCGCCAGCCCCGCCGTGGCTCCCCGCTCGCCGGCCGCCAGCCCCCTGCCCGCCCCCAGCAAGGGCGGCGACGGCGAGGACGCGCGGGGCGAGGGGCAGCCCCCGCGCCGCTACCCCAAACCCCTGGAGCCAGGTAGGACCGCGGGGACGGGGAACAGGAGGAGGGCGGCCGGGGAAAGCCGGGGCGTCCCCGCTGATCATCGCCCGCTCCCCGCAGACCTGCCTCCTGGGTATGGCTACCCCGCCACCGCCATGGGCTACCCCGCGGCGCACTCAGCCGAGCCGGCCGACCCCGACCCCGTGCACGCCGGCTCCCCGCCCGCCGAGCCCGAGCAGTCCCGGACCTTCAGCCCCACGGCCGAGGCGCTGCGGGAGCCGGGCCCCCCGCGGGAGCCCCCGGCCGAGGGTCCCGGGGCGCTGCTGCACCGCCACCACCTGCTGCTCCCACCGGGACCGCTCTGCGGGGAGCGGGGGGCAGCGCCGGCCGGGGGCGGCACCGAGGAGCCCTTCGGGGGGCACCGGGAGGTGGCTCAGGGAGCGCCGGAGCAGCCGGAGCAGCAGCACCCCGTGCCCGAGGGGGAGGGCTCCCCGCTGCCCCCCACTGCAGAGGAGGAGGAGGAGGAAGAAGAGGAGGAGGAAGAGGAGGAGGAAGGCGACAGCGATGGCTCGGAACCAGAGGGCAGCTGCGATGAGGAGGAGGAGGAGGAGGAGGATGGTGACGTCCCCAGTGGGCACCAGGGCTGCACGGGTGGGCTGGAGGCGCTGATCGCTGCCGGCATCGACCTGGGGGAGCTGCCGGCGCTGGAGGAACCCGAGGAGCCGCCCCCGGCCCCCCCTTCGCCTGCCCCCCAACCCTCAGGGATCCCGGGCATCGCCCTGCTCAGCGAACTCGCCGACCTGGAGCTGCGCCGGCGCCGCTGTGACCTGGCCAGGGAAGGTGGGCGACGCCGGGTACCCCTACGTGTCCCCTGCATGCCCTGGTGACTCCCAGCACCCCTGGTGCTTCCAGTGCCCTCTGTCCTGTGGGACTGGGGGGCTGCATGCCGTGCCATGTTGTGCCCCACTCGCAGCCGGGGCTCGGCTCCAGCGCTGGCTCCAGGCAGGCTCCGGGATTCCCTCCCAGCTCGGCTTCCCCAGGGAATCCCAGAGGCCCCAGCGGGAATGGCCGCACAGCCTGGCACATCCCCAGCCCTGCGGGCGGGAGGGAGGGAGCCGGGGGGGACCCAGTGCTGGGGTCAGGTGGGGACAGCATGGGGTGAGGAGGTGGCTGTGGTGTCCCACTCCCGATGGATGGGGTGGTGGGGTGGGCACGGGGCCAGATGGGGCAAATCGTTATGGCCCTTGCAGCCAGGGGTCTGCTCCTGTGCCCCCCAGGCCCCCCCAGGAGCCAGTGCAGGGCTCTGGGATGTCGGTCCTTGCTGACCCTGTGCCCTCCCCACAGGTGAGGATGAGGAGCTGCTGGCCTTCAACCTGCAGAACCTGGCCACGGTGGCGGCCGCCTGGTCGCTGGTGGAGGCGGCAGGACGGGAGGGCAGCCCCCCCGCACTCAGCCCCCTGCCCGTGTCCCCCCCGCCCCGTGCCCGCGTCCCCCGGCGCAAGTACACCTGGACCCCCAAAACCAAGGCCGTGAGTGTCTCCTGGAGTGGGAAGGGGGGGTGAGCTGTGCCCAGTCTGAGCCTTGGCTTTGAGGCCGCTGGCACTGCCAGCTGTGCCCAAACCCCCCCTGGCCCCCCAGGTGTGCCCGCTGAAGGCGGCCATGGAGCAGCTGAACACGCAGGAGGTGGAGGTGCGGATGCGCCTGGCCGAGCTCCAGCGCCGCTACAAGGAGAAGCAGCGCGAGCTGGTGAGGCTGCAGCGGCGCCACGACCACGAGTACGTCCTGTCCCCGTCCCCGTCCCCGTCCCTGTCTCATCCTGAGCCTGGGGACAGCGCTGGCAGTGATCCGTGCAGTGAGTCTGGGCCTGTCCTTGCCCGGTGGTGGTGGGGGCTCTGCTGACCGTGCCCCCGTTTTCCAGGCGTGACGAGAGCTCCCGCAGCCCGGCGCGGCGCGGGCCGGGCCGGCCGAGGAAGCGGAAACACTCCAGTGCCCTGGGCAGGGCCGAGAGCCGCAAGGTCAAGTGAGTGACTGGTGCTGCGGGTCCCCCTTGGCCCAGGGGACAAAATTCATCTGCAGGTTTTATGTCACAAAAAGTTAGTGAGGGAGGGGAGGGAGGGAAGAGGGAGACGGCAGCTGGGGCGTGCAGGAGCCAGCCAAAGTGGGGTCTGGATCCTTCTGGGGGATGCAGGATGAAGCTGAGGGGCGCAGATTCCATCCAGGTGTGCAGGATCCCCCCGGGGGTGCAGAGTGCCCTAGGGGCTCTGCGGGCACCGTGCCCACAATGTGCCCCCCCAGGGCAGTGAAGACCAGCCTGTCCCTGCTGTGTGCCGAGCTGAGGGGGGACCCTGAGCCCCAGAAGAAGAGGAGCAAACTGGCTGGAGGCACCTTCAGCAGCCTCCAGGGCTCCCCGGTGAGTCCCGCGGGGTCTGGGGCATGTGTTCTACCCCCGACCCCCCCTGAGTCCCCCCAGTGTGGGGTCCTCTGCCCTGTGTGGTGACTCGTGGGGTGTCACAGCTGAAGCAGAAGGTGAAGGGCAAGGGGCTGCCCCCCGGGCTCAGCCCCTTCCGCCGGAGGGACCCCAATGCCGCTGCCCGCATCCAGAAGAAGCTGAACCGGCCCAAGGGCTCCAAGGGCTCCAAGTACCAGGGGCAGGACCCCGGTCCCCGGCAGCCCCCCCACTTCCGAGGCAAGGCGGGCACAGGGATGGGGTGTGGGATTGGGATGGGGGTGATGGGGTGAGGTCCAGAATCGGGCACAGGGGCGGGGTGGGGATCTGCTTGTGAGGTGGTGTGGGACAGGGGATGGGGATGTGGGATCTGGCATGGGGACGGGGATGTGAGGTTGGGGTTGGGGTTCTGGGGTCTGGCATGGGACTGGGGTTCAGGGTCGAAGCTGGGGGTGCAGGGTCCAGCCATGGGTCTGGGTGGGCAGGACACAGAGGGGGTGTGGCTCATGCCAGGGGGTCACACATGGTCTCAACTCACCCAGTTCTTCACTAGGGGTGCAGGGGCCACCCCCGTGTGCAGGTGTCCCTCACCACTGTCCTCTCCCCTTGCAGACGAGCCTGAAGGTGACACGGACAGCGAAGAAGGGGACGAGGAGCCAGGGCTGTCACTGCCCACAGGGCCGGTGGCTGTGCTGGGGCCCTCCCCATCCTCCGTGGTGAAGATGGAGGCCAATGAGAAGGCTAAGAAGAAAAAGGAAAGGCAGGGGCTGCTAGGTAATGGGATTCACCCTGGGAATGCTGGCAGGCACAGGAGCAAGGACCCCAGGGGGCACCTGCTGGGACTGGGTGGGCAAATGTGAAGTGCTGCAAGCCTGGGCCTCCATGGGGTCCCCTGAGCCCTGTCACACCATGGGGTGCCCTGACCCCTCTCCCTGCCAGGTCCCTGCCGCCTGGGCAGCCCCGAGGGGGAGGTGAAGATCAAGCGGCGGCCGGTGAAGCCGGGAGCTGCCGGGAAGCTGGAGAAGGTGCCGGGCCGGCGGAAGGCGGGGGGCTGCCCCGAGGGCAGCAAGAAGAAGCTGAAAGCCAAGGCCAAGGAGAGCCTGAGGCCCCCAGCCCCCGGCGGCCCCAGCCCCCCGGGACCCCCCAGCAGCCTTTTTGGGGGCACCGACCCCCGGCTGTTGGGACCGCGGGACGAGGGGGCTCGGCTGGGAGAGAGGGGCAAGAAGGGCACCCGCAAGAGCAAAGGGCTGCAGGCAGCCCTCAGGGTGAGTGGGGGCTGGGCTGGGGGCACCTCTGGGCTCGGGGGCAGGGGGATGTGGCGTCTCCATGGGCTGGGGCCACCAATGGGACCAGGGCATGTGGGGGTGGGGTTATTGGGGCTGCCAGTGAGACCTGTGTGCAGGTTTTTGGGAGTGGTTGTGGGGCACTGATGGAACCACGGGGTGCAGAGGGATGGGGGCAGGTTTTGCAGAGGCTACGGGTGCTGGTGGAGCTGAGGGGGCACCCCTGAGGGTGGTGGGAGGCCCTGGTGAGCCCTGGGGGGGCTGGGGTCTCAAAGAGGGGTCATTGGCCGGTCCTGACCTCCCTGTGCAGCGCAAGAACGGGGCACTCTCGCTGGCCCTCTCCCCCCGGAGCGCCAAGACCATCCTGAGCAAGGGCAAGAAACTGGCCAAGGTCAAGAGCAAAGTGGCCACCAAACAGGTGAGACCCGTGGGGGGTGCCCCCCACTCTGGCACGCCCCCCTTTGCCCCCCACCCACCCCAAGCTTCCTCCTGCAGTGCAAGGGCCGGGCCGTCAGCAAACTCCTGGAGAGCTTCACCGTGGAGGACGACTTCGACTTCGACGACAACAGCAGCTTCTCGGAGGAGGAGGAGGAGCTGGGAGGCTGCCTGGCAGGAGGGGCACGCGGGGGGGTGCCCCATGCCTGCGCCATCCAGAAGGAAGATCTGCGGGATGGGCTGCACATCCTGATCCCCAAGGAGGACAGCCTGCTCTACGCCGGCAGCGTGCGCACCATCCAGCCCCCCGACATGTGAGTGGAGGCTCCCGGGGGGCCCGGACATTTGGGCGGGGGGTCCCAGCCATTTGAGGGGTGCGCCAAGGCGGGTGCTGAACCCCTTCTGTGCCCCCTCCCCAGCTACAGCATCATCATCGAGGGTGAGCGGGGGAACCGGCAGCACATCTACTCGCAGGAGCAGCTGCTGCAGGAGGCGGTGAGTGGCGGCGGTCGGCCTGGGGCTCAGGGTGAGGGGTCAGGGAGGGGGTCCCGGACCCCACAAACCCTGACACGCTGCTTCCCCCAGGTCCTTGACATCCGGCCGCAGTCACGGCGGAGCCTTCCACCCGGCACACGCGTCTGTGCCTACTGGAGCCAGAAATCCCGGTGCCTCTATCCGGGGAACGTGGTGCGAGGTGAGGCTGGCTGGGGTCAGCCGGTGTGGTGGGTGGTGCCGGGGATCCCCTGCCCGTCCCAACAGCCCCCCTGTGCCGCAGGCTCCTCCAGCGACGAGGAGGAGGAGGATGCCGAGGCCGTGCTGGTGGAGTTCGATGACGGGGACACGGGACACATCGCTGTGTCCAACATCCGCCTGCTGCCCCCCGACTTCAAGATCCAATGTGAGGGGCGGGGTGGGATCAGGGGATGTGGGAGGCTGTGGGGGGAGCACGGGGCCGCCCTGACCCCCCACTCCCTGCAGGCACCGAGCCCTCCCCGGCACTGCTGGTGTCCAGCTCCTGCCGGCGGGCGAAGCGGGCGTGTGGCGACGTGGGCACCCCTGGGGCGCTGCCCCCCACGCTCTGCCCCGACCACGGCGCCCAGCCCCCCCGGAATTCGGGCAGGAAGGCAACCAGCAAGGAGAAAAGTGGTATGGAGGGGAAGGAGCAGGATCCCCTGCTGGGCTGGGATGAGGGGGATGGTCTTGGGATGGGGGAAAGGCATTGGGATGCGAGAAAGAGTCTGTGGGACGGGGGAAGCACACTGGGATGTAGGGAAGTGTGCTGGGGTGTGGGGAAGGCTGTTGGGATGCAGGGAAAGGTGCTGGGATGTAGGCAGGGGAACAGATTCATGGGAGGATGCAGGGATGTATGGAAGGGTGCTGGGATGCAAAGATGAGGTTAAGGGGGCTGAGAATATTGGGGTGCAGAGAAAGGTGAGGAGCTGGGGTTGGAGGAAGGGGTGGCACGATGGGGATGGAGATCAGCCCCAGAGCATCCCTCCCTCCCGGCTCCTGTGGCCTCCTGACCCCTGTGTTCCGCAGGCAAAGCCATGGAGGGGCTGTCGGGGGGCCGGGGGCCGGCGCTGGGTGACTCCGCGGCCGGGCGGCGCGGAGGGTCCCTGCTCAGCTGGGCCGCCGTGGCACAGACCAAGCGGAAGGCGGCGAACAAGGGCTCGGCCGTGCTCCAGAACCTCTTCCAGGTCAACGGCAGCGCCAAGAAGCTGCGGGCCAAGGAGACCCTCTTCCCTCTGCACCACCACCACCACCACCTCGCCGCCCCCGTCTTCGGCAACGCCTTCGGCGCCGACTCCTTCGGCCGCATCGCCAGCTCCTACGGCTCCTTTGGCGCCGGCGCTGGGCTGGTGCTGCCGGCCGCCCAGAAGCTCCTGCGCTCCAAGAAAGCCGAGCGGCTGGAGGCCGAGGTGGGCAGGAGCGGGCGCAGGAAGGCGGCGGGCAGCGAGTTCCTGGTCAAGCTGGACCACGAAGGGGTGACATCCCCCAAGAACAAGACGTGCAAGGCGCTTCTGTTGGCCGAGAAGGACTTTGGGGCCAGACTGGAGCGGCCGCTGGGCAGCCACGGCTACGGACACGCCGGCCTGGGCGGCCGGGAGCGCAGGGGCCGTGCGGCCACGCACCCGCTGCCCGTGGGGCTGGCGCTGCGCAAGTACTCGGGGCACGGGGACTTCGCCCTGAACTGCGACAGCGACTGCCACAGCTCCTACTCGGACATGGACGAGGACGAAGACGCGGGTGGGCTCGGCGCCGACGTCCCCTCGCGCTTCATGACGCGCCTTTCCGTGTCCTCCTCTTCCTCGGGCTCCTCCACCTCGTCCAGCTCCGGCTCCATCTCCACGTCCAGCCTGTGCTCCTCGGACAATGAGGATTCCTCCTACAGCTCGGAGGACGAGGACTCGGCGCTGCTGCTGCAGACCTGCCTGTCGCACCCGGTGCCGGCGCTGCTGGCGCAGCCGGACGCGCTGCGGCCCAAGGGTGCCACGCCCCAGCGCTGCTTCCTGTCCAAGGCGGCCGCCGCCGGCCCCAAGGCCAAGCTCAAGCGCAAGGATCCCCTCAGCTTCGCCAAAGCCAAAGAGTTCTCCCGGCGGCAGCGCCTGCCCTCGGTGGAAAACCGGCCAAAGATCTCCGCCTTCCTGCCCGCGCGCCAGCTCTGGAGGTGGTCGGGGAACCCCACGCAGGTAAGGAACCCCACGGGCTCTGCCGTGGCACAGCCGGCACCCAGCCCTTGGCACAGACCGTGCCCGCCGTGGGCACCCACCTGGGCACGGTTTGGGAGAGAAGGAGCAAGCACAGCTCGGGGCAGGGGGCACAGGAGGGTGTCTGTGGGCAAGGGACAAGGTGCACCCCGGGGACGTGTCAGGGGTCATGTGCTGCAGGCAGAGCCCGGGCTGCTCAGGGTGCTGGGGACACCGGCTGTGGCATGTGTCATGTGTGACATGTGGGTGCCCAGCGCTGGTGGCACTGGCTGCAGGATGGGGAAGGGTGCTGGTGGCACCTGGGCAGCCAGTGTAGTGACACCAACTGTGAATGCCAGCACAGGGAGGTGGTGACACCAGCTGTGTCCCTTGAGCCAGCAGTGCTGGTGACACCAGCTGTGTCCCTTGAGCAGCAGTGCTGGTGACAGCAGCCGTGTCCCTTGAGCTGGCGGTGCTGGTGACACCAGCTGTGTCCCTTGAGCTGGCAGTGCTGGTGACAGCAGCCGTGTCCCTTGAGCAGCAGTGCTGGTGACAGCAGCCGTGTCCCTTGAGCTGGCGGTGCTGGTGACACCAGCTGTGTCCCTTGAGCTGGCAGTGCTGGTGACACCAGCTGTGTCCCTTGAGCCGGCAGTGCTGGTGACACCAGCTGTGTCCCTTGAGCTGGCAGTGCTGGTGACACCAGCCGTGTCCCTTGAGCTGGCAGTGCTGGTGACACCAGCTGTGTCCCTTGAGCTGGCGGTGCTGGTGACACCAGCTGTGTCCCTTGAGCTGGCAGTGCTGGTGACACCAGCTGTGTCCCTTGAGCTGGCGGTGCTGGTGACACCAGCCGTGTCCCTTGAGCTGGCAGTGCTGGTGACAGCAGCCGTGTCCCTTGAGCTGGCGGTGCTGGTGACACCAGCTGTGTCCCTCCTTCTGTGAGACCCCGCGCTGGCGCTGCTCTCCACGTCCCCCCGCGGTGTCCCCTGGCCAGCAGGGCGGGTTTGGGGGTCCCTGTGCCAGCGCTGAGCCCGTGTCCCCTCCCCAGCGGCGCGGCATGAAGGGCAAGGCGCGGAAGCTGTTCTACAAGGCCATCGTGCGGGGCAAGGAGACGCTGCGCGTGGGCGACTGCGCCGTGTTCCTGTCGGCCGGGCGGCCCAACCTGCCCTACATCGGCCGCATCGAGAGCATGTGGGAGTCCTGGGCCAGCAACATGGTGGTCAAGGTCAAGTGGTTCTACCACCCCGAGGAGACCAAGCTGGGCAAGCGCCAGAGCGACGGCAAGGTGAGGGCAGGGCTGGCTCCGGGGACAGGGAGCCACGTGCCAGCTGAGGTAGCCATGTGCCAACTCAGGTGGCCAAACATCATGTCGGGTAGCCAGGTACCATGTCGTGTGGTCATGCATCATGTCAAGTAGCCGCATAATGCGTCAGGTAGCCACACATCATGTCAAGATATGTATCGTGCCAAGGAGCCGTGTACCACATGAGGTAGCCACGTAGCAGGGCAAGTAGCCAGATACCATGTGTGGTACACGGGTGTGGTGTCAGGTAGCCACATGCCATGCCAGGTAGCCGTGTCCCATGTCATGTAGCCACGCATGGCCGTGCACCACATCAGGTAGCCATGTGTGGTGTCAAGTAGCCACATATCTACATCAGGTAGCCATGCACCATGCCAGGTGGCCGTGTCCCAGAACAGGTGGCCCTGTCACTGGCCAGGTAGCCCTGTCCCAGCAGCAGGCAGCCATGTCCCACAGCAGGTAGCCATGTCCCACAGCAGGTAGCCATATCACCAGCTGGGTAGCCATATCCCACACCAGGCAGCCATGTCCCACAGCAGGTAGCCATGTAGGGAGCCAGGGAGCCACATCCCACAGCAGGTAGCCATATCCCACAGCAGGTAGCCACATCCCCAGCCAGGTAGCCATATCCCCCAGCAGCCAGCCGCACGGCAGCCCAGGCAGCGGCAGTGACGGCGGCTTGTCCCCGCAGAACGCGCTGTACCAGTCGTGCCACGAGGACGAGAACGACGTGCAGACCATCTCGCACAAGTGCCAGGTGGTGGGGCGGGAGCACTACGAGCAGCTGACGCGCGGCCGCCGCTGCCAGGACCGCCAGGACCTCTATTACCTGGCGGGCACCTACGACCCCACCACGGGGCGCCTGGTGACCGCCGACGGGGTGCCCATCCTGTGCTGACCCCGGGGTGCCCGGCCCCTCCTGGCCCCCGGGGCGCCCACCCTGTGCTGACCCCGCCCGGCTCTTCTGCAAAGGGTGACGTGGGGACATTGGGGGGCACGTCGGGGGACGTGGCGGGGGGCTCCCCTACAAGCCATAACTTTCCCTAGTACCTCTGACTGTTTGCCAGCAGGTGAAGCAGAAATCAGGTGTGTTGTTCTATTTATTTTGCCTGTAAATATTGTATTTCTTCCGGGAAGTTTTATGGAAAAGCGAGAAAGGAAAAAAAACAAACAAACAAACAAAAAAAAAAAACCCACAAAAAACCAAACCCTACAACAGCAAAAAAAAAAAAAAAAAAAAAAAAAAAAAAGACAAAAAATGATGGAAAAAAAATCACAAAAAAATAATAATAATCCTCGGGGAAGGGTGGGGGGGGTCGTTTCAGTGCACTGTGTCCCCCAGCGTGGGGGACGGGGACAGCGGGGAGCGCTGTACAGAGGGGGCCAGGGCGGGGGGCTCGGCCCCGGGCGGGGGGCCCAGCGCCGCCGTCCCCAGTGCAATAGTGGGGTGACCGCGGGGGGGACACCCCGGGGGGACCACGGGGACCCCGCGGGGCCGGCGGACGCTGGCCCGTCCCGCCGCCGCTGCCTGGAAAATATGTACAGGGGCTTTTCCAGTGTAAACACTAAAAACACACACAAAAAAAAAAAAAATCCCACAAAACAGGATTAAAAAAAAAAAATAATAACCCGAAAGGACAAAAAAAAAAAAAGAAAAAAAAAAAGGAGCAAAGGGTTAAACAAAGGTTTTATGAGCCGCCATTCCTGTAAAGGCCTTTTACTATGGAACTTTTTTATGGATAACTTGGCTTATGAATAAATATATGAACCGTTGCTGGCGCCGGCTCCGCTCTCGGCTCTGCCTCAGTTCCCTCGTGCTGCCACCACCCCTGGAAGCCGCTGTTATGGAGCGGGGATGGATCGGGGATGGATCACGATGGATCGGGGAAGGATCGGGGATGGATCGGGGGTGGATCAGGGATATGGGGATGGATCAGGGATGGATCGGGGATGGATCAGGGATGGATCGGGGATGGATCACAATGGATCGGGGATTGATCCAGGATGGATCATGGATGGATCAGGGATGGATCGGGGATGGATCAGGGATATGGGGATTGATCCGGGATGGATCGGGGATGGATCAGGGATGGATCACGATGGATTGGGGATGGATCAGGGATATGGGGATGGATCGGGGATGAATCACGATGGATCAGGGATGGATCACGATGGATCACGATGCATCGGGGATGGATCGGGGATGGATCGGGGATGGATCACGATGCATCGGGGATGGATCGGGGATGGATCGGGGATGGATCCGGGATTGATCCGGGATGGATCGGGGATGGATCGGGGATGGATCCGGGATTGATCCGGGATGGATCGGGGATGGATCGGGGATGGATCGGGGATGGATCAGGGATATGGGGATGGATTGGGGATGGATCGGGGATGGATCAGGGATGGATCGGGGTTGGATCTCAATGGATCGGGGATGGAGGGTTGGATCGGGGTTGGATCGGGGATGGATCGGGGATGGATCACGATGGATCAGGGATGGATCAGGGATGGATCACGATGGATCAGGGATGGATCAGGGATGGATCACGATGGATCGGGGATGGATCGGTGATGGATCACAATGGATCGGGGATGGATCGGGGTTGGATCGGGGATGGATCAGGGATGGATCGGGGTTGGATCGGGGATGGATCGGGGTTGGATCGGGGATGGATCGGGGTTGGATCGGGGATGGATCGGGGATGGATCGGGGTTGGATCGGGGTTGGATTGGGGATGGATCGGGGATGGATATCAATGGATCGGGTTGGATCGGGGATGGATCGGGGATGGATCGAGTTGGATCGGGGATGGATCGGGGATGGATCGGGTTGGATCGGGTTAGATCGGGGATGGATCGGGTTGGATCGGGGATGGATCGGGGATGGATCGGGGTTGGATCGGGGATGGATCGGGGTTGGATCGGGGATGGATCTCAATGGATCGGGGTTGGATCGGGGTTGGATCGGGGATGGATCGGGGATGGATCGGGTTGGATCGGGTTGGATCGGGGATGGATCGGGGATGGATTGGGTTGGATCGGGGATGGATCGGGGATGGATCTCAATGGATCGGGGTTGGATTGGGGATGGATCGGGGATGGATCAGGGATGGATCGGGGATGGATCGGGGTTGGATCGGGGATGGATCGGGGATGGATCGGGGATGGATCGGGGATGGATCGGATTGGATCGGGGATTGATTGGGGATGGATCGGTTTGGATCGGGGATTGATTGGGGATGGATCAGGGATGGATCGGGTTGGATCGGGGATGGATCGGGGTTGGATCGGGGATGGATCGGGTTGGATCGGGTTGGATCGGGGATGGATCGGGGATGGATCAGGGGTGCATCGGGGTTGGATCGGGGATGGATCGGGGATGGATCTCAATGGATCGGGGATGGATTGGGGATCACGATGGATCGGGGATGGATCATGATGGATCGGGGTTGGATCGGGGATGGATCGGGGATGGATCGGGGATGGATCGGGGATGGATCGGGTTGGATCGGGGATGGATCGGGGTTGGATCGCGATGGATCGGGGATGGATCGGGTTGGATCGGGGATGGATCGGGGTTGGATCGGGGTTGGATCGGGGATGGATTGGGGATGGATCGGGGATGGATCGGGTTGGATCGGGGATGGATCTCAATGGATCGGGGATGGATCGGGGATGGATCAGGGGTGGATCAGGGGTGGATCGGGGATGGATCTCAATGGATCGGGGTTGGATCTCAATGGATCGGGGATGGATCGGGGATGGATCGTGTTGGATCGTGTTGGATCGGGGATGGATCGGGGATGGATCTCAATGGATCGGGGTTGGATCGGGGACGGATCGGGGTTGGATCTCAATGGATCGGGGTTGGATCGGGGATGGATCGTGTTGGATCGTGTTGGATCGGGGTTGGATCGGGGATGGATCTCAATGGATCGGGGATGGATCGGGGATGGATCGGGTTGGATCGGGGTTGGATCGGGTTGGATCGGGGTTGGATCGGGGTTGGATCGGGGTTGGATCGTGTTGGATCGGGGATTGGTCACTCAGGGTCTGTTCCCCGTCCCCACGTGGGCTCAGACGGACGGGCAGCGCTCCCTCGCCATTGGTCGAGGCTCCGCCAATCAGCGGGGGCTGAGCCGGTAGCCGGGCTCCCATTGGCTGTCGGGGCGCGCTTTTGTTCTCGGCTCCGGCGCGCTCCGTCCGGCCCCGCCCCCGGCCGCCAGGGGGCGCTGTGGGCGGGGCCGAGCCCGCGCGGGGCCCTGCTGCCCCCTGGCGGCCGAGCCGCGACACAGCAGGGGACAGGGGACACGGGAATGGGGACAGAGGGACACGGGAATGGGGACAGGGGGACACGGGAATGGGGACAGGGGACACGGGAATGGGGACAGGGGACACGGGAATGGGGACACGGGAATGGGGACAGGGGAATGGGGACAGGGGGACAGGGGAATGGGGACAGGGTGACACGGGAATGGGGACAGGGGGACACGGGAATGGGGACACGGGAATGGGGACAGGGGAATGGGGACAGGGGGACAGGGGAATGGGGACAGGGTGACACGGGAATGGGGACAGGGGGACACGGGAATGGGGACACGGGAATGGGGACAGAGGGACACGGGAATGGGGACAGGGGGACACGGGAATGGGGACACGGGAATGGGGACAGAGGGACACGGGAATGGGGACAGGGGGACACGGGAATGGGGACAGGGGAATGGGGACAGGGGGACACGGGAATGGGGACAGAGGGACACGGGAATGGGGACAGGGGGACACGGGAATGGGGACAGGGGGACACGGGAATGGGGACAGAGGGACACGGGAATGGGGACAGGGGAATGGGGACACGGGAATGGGGACAGGGGAATGGGGACAGGGGGACACGGGAATGGGGACAGAGGGACACGGGACTGGAGACAGAGGGACACGGGAATGGGGACAGGGGGACACGGGGGTACAGGGGGACACGGGAATGGGGACAGAGGGACACGGGACTGGGGACAGGGGGACACGGGACTGGGGACAGGGGGACACGGGAATGGGGACAGAGGGACACGGGAATGGGGACAGGGGGACACGGGGGTACAGGGGGACACGGGACTGGGAACGGGGGGTCACGGGAATGGGGACAGGGGGACACGGGACTGGGGACAGGGGGACACGGGGGGACGGGGACACGGGGGCGGAGTATTTGGGAGACAGGAAAGGGGATGGACAGACGGACTCTAGCTCAGCAGAACGGAAGGATAGATGGGCAAGTGGAGGGACAGAGCTGCGTGCTGGGAAGGACGGACAGACGGACAGGGACATGGCTGGAGGGAGATTGGACAGGTTGGCAAAGGGACAGAAGGGTGGCTGGACAGACGGATGGACACGGAAAGGGACAGACGGACAGGCAGAAGGGCACAGGGAGCGACGGACAGCTGGACGGACGGACCGATGCAGGGAGGGATGGCGAGCCAGACAAGTGCAGGGCTGGGTGGACGGACAGACGGACAGACGGACGCAGGCAGGGATGGACAGCTGGACGGACAGATGGATGTAAGGAGGCCGGACAGACAGACGCAGGGATGCCAGGGGACAGACGGGAGGATGGAGGGATGGACGGACAGACGGACAGGCGCAGGGCGGGATGCAGAGGGGCAGCTGCAGCTGAGCGCGGGTGCCACGGGCGCCCAGGGACCCCCGCGCAGCGCGGGCCCGGCCCGGCCGTGCCTGGGGGGAGCCTGCGGCCCCGGCGTGGCCCTGGCACGGAGGGACAGGCCCGGCCCTGGCCCCAGCCTCGTCCAGCGGCCGAGGAGCCGCGTCCCCCGAGCCGTGCACGGTCACAGCGCCCTGCGGTGACAGCCCAAGGCCGGCCTGGGGACACCCCCGGGGCTTGGGGGGTCCCTACGGGAATCCCACCCACCCCCACCCCCGGGCACTTCAAGCAACTGAGGGAGGGAGGGGAGAGCCCAGGCAGGGCCGGCGGGCAGCACTGCCCAGCCAGCAGGAGAAAACGCAGCCTATGAAC